>NC_053490.1:273614018-273914018 GCF_905171775.1 Rana temporaria | reverse complement strand
CTTGAGATAAAAAAAAAAAAAAAAAAAGGAAGGAAAAAAACACTGTGCTAACAATAAGTGAACCAAGAAAATATACGTGAATGTATAGAGAGCTGCCAAGATACCAAAGTAAATAAGACAAAAAAAAAAAAGTACAGCGCTCAATTAACCCAAATAGTTAATCTACCATTAGGTAATGTTGATCTCTATGGATAGTGACAACCAAAAAATAATTAAGATTTAAATATGTGACATATATAAAAAAATCTGATACATAGTGACAGTCCATAAACTTGATTCTAATACAATTGAATGAATGGAAAAGTTCATGTGAAACTGATAAGTGGATAAGGGTGAAACAGAGATCCTCCACCGGAAAGAGCACCCACATTTTGAAATGTAGTCTTCTTACCAGATCAATTGACCGTGTCTCAATGGTCACATGAAGCTCAGGGATATTTAAAGTCTTCCCAATGTGACTGAGTGTGGAAAGTGTAGAGGACAATTCCAAATCGTATATACTTCAGAGAAACTTCAGTAGGACAGTAACCATTCAGGCTCCCATGAAATGAAACAGGGGGACCACATAGTGTAAAACCATTTGATACCGGATTTTAATAAAGATGGTAATGCACTTACAGTTATGTAGAGTTAAAAGCGCAATAACATATGAGGGGAAGCGTCTCCTCCACGCTTCCTTTTGTCTGCTTGTCTCCATCGTTGCGTGTCTCCGTATGGTGCGTGATGACGTCACTCAGCATGGCCACACCGTATCCAACGGTTTTACACTATGTGGTCGCCCTGTTCTTCCATTTCATGGGAGCCTGAATGATTACTGTCCTACTGAAGATTCTCTGAAGTATATACGATTTGGAATTGTCCTCTACACTTTCCAGATAGTCACATTGGGAAGACTTTAAATATCCCTGAGCTTCATGTGACCGTTGAGACATGGTCAATTGATCTGGTAAGAAGACTACATTACAATATTTGGGTGCCCTTTCCGGTGGAGGATCTCTGTTTCACCCTTATCCACTTATCAGTTTCACATGAACTTTTCCATTCATTCAATTGTATTAGAATCAAGTTTATGGACTGTCACTATGTATCAGATATTTTTCAACCGCATATTGGTTATTATTGCTCGCTGAGCACAAAGTTTGATGTTTATTTTATATATGTCACATTATTAATAGACAATCTTATTTGTTGGTTGTCACTATCCATAGAGATCAATATTACCTAATAGCAGATTGACTATTTGGGTTCATTGAGCGCCATACTCTTGTTTTTATAATGTAATGAATAGTTGTCAACTTTGCTAGACAGATTAACATTTAGATTTAAGTTGAACAGTTTCTACATTTACACTGGTTTTATGAAGTTCACCCATAATAGGTAGCTAACAAATAAACCTGAACTGGGTATTAAAAAAAAAAAAAAAAAGCCCTTTTAAAACATCTGCCTGACAGTCATGCTAATCTTAAATAGTCACCAACTAAAAACCATGGAGGAAAAAGTAGTTTCAATTGTTGTATGCAGTTATTTCACAATAAAACCAGACAGTGGCTGCCATATTTATTACAGAATAGGTTTCCGGGGAGGGGGGGGGGGGAGGTAGTTTTTTGATTGTGAAGCGCTGTGCAAACTGCTGGCGCTATATAAATTATGTATTCTGGTAATTGCATGTGGAAAATCCCATGTATTGATCAATAATCATCATACACTTTTTTTAATTAAAAACACCCCTCTACATTTACACAATGTGACCTTACAGGTTGAAACTGACCATATTACACTTTTCAGTACTGCAATCAATAAAGCACAACCAACTATTACGTGGCACTGCAAATTGGCAAATCAGCACAGATGTGTGTGTGTGTGTGTGTAATATATATAATACACAATTCCAATAACTTAAAGACATAATAAAAACGACAATAAACCCTGATGGGTTAAGAAGTCTGCACACACTGCTGCTAATGTTAAGTGGCATTCCAAAGTCAGGAAAGCAAAAAAATTTCCTAAAGAGTAACTATTTGCATAATCAAAAAACATTGCCGCTTATAAAAAAAAAAAAAAAAAAAAAAAAAAACGCTCAGGTACTGCATTATGGAACACGCTTCTAATTGAATTGGCTTTTATTTAAGTTGAACACACTTACCATAGCCGTCATATGATTCTAGGCTCTCACCATGCGCATAATCATAATACTCGGTTTCTCTGCAGCAGAAAAGTAAAGTTAGTTTACATTACACAACTACATCATGAATAGTTAAAAGTGGTATTTGACCCAAAATGTTTATAGTGTAGCTTACCAATCATTAGATGTAGTGGCTGTTATAGGGTGCCTACTCCCTGCATAAAAGGAACAGATTGGGGGGGGGGGGGGGCAGCCCTGTTTGTCTGCAGGAGTGTTAGATGCACTCAGCAGATTTAGATGGACTAACAAATTGGGCTAAAGGATTTACATTAAAATGATGGCAAGTGGCCACATCTGCAGGACAGCTTGTCCTGTTAAACAGACTTACTGGCCAGATGACCAAGTGAAAATAGGAAATAAATCCTTAAAAAAAATTCAGTCACCACATCTTAGGTTTGTTAAGCTGAAATAAACTTATTTTTTTAAGTTTCCTTTTGGGTTTAATACGGTCTTGGTGGAAAAAATTATTATACATACCCCTGGCTCTGGTTGTAATAACCCTCATAACCTTCATAGCTTGGTTCCCCATAGGTGTCTTCATAACCCTGAAAAAGAAAATGTTTTCATAAGACAACCAAAAAAAGAGAAAATATATATATCAATCACACACACACACACACACACACACTTTACTTACATAGTCATCATAGGGTTCTGGGGCTTGAGGTGGCAAAGAAATCCTCTGAAGAGATCCACCACGAGCTCTTCCAGAAGGTGCACCCCTGCTTGCAGGTGTGGGAGCCACACTTCGGGTTACACTTCCACCACGAGTTATAGCTCCACGCCCAGGAGCTCCCCTAGGAACAAGGGAGCGCAGAGGACCAGCTCTGCCTCTGCAAGAAAAAAAAAGGATATAGTTACAGTTCTGCAATACACTGGACAATTAACCACACCAACAGTCATTTCCAATAGTTGGGCTTAAAACTACAAAACGATCACTGAAAAGATGTTACTCAAACTGGTAAATTATATCCCCAGCTCCATATCTCTTCCTTGTGCCCAAGGCCGGCTATACATACAGTAACAGCCTGAATACTTTGTGCATATTCCAGGAGAAATCTACCGCTTAGTATATTACAATCAAATAAGGAAATTTAATGCTAGCAATCCCCAAATTTGAACTAACATTTCAAACAACAACATTTAAGATATAATTGCAGCATTAATTGCCAAGATGCCTAAAAGAAAATGCAATTTTTACCGACCATATCTAGATGTGCCTATATTGCATTTGAAAAATAAGTGAGAACTACCGGTAGTTATTCAACGTGTAAAGTTTTGGGATCAACTTTTCACATACAAGAAGCCAAGCTGAAAATTACCACTACACTTCAAAAAACATATTGACACTACTAGAAAATATGATTGCTACCTTGCTTGTGGAGCTACAGCAGAAGGGGGTGGACCACCTCTGCCACGGGAGGGTCCTCCTCTCCCACCACCACGACCTTGTTCTGGAGGAGCGCCATTCAAGTAGGACATTTCCATGAATTGGTCTTGGCAAATATCATCCATCGTATCCTGCTTAAAAAATAAAAGACACAGAAAAGAAATTTTATTAAAAAGCACCACATGCTTAAAGGCCCTTTCACACAGGATGGATCCGTGATGATGCAACCCGTGAACCTCCGCTTGCTCAGCGGGGATCGATCAAGCTGATCCCCCCGCTGAGCCGGCAGATGACAAAGCAGTCCCCACACACTGTGCAGGGACCACCCTGTCAGATCTCCGCTCCCCCTATGGGGGGGGGGGGGAATCAGATGAACACGGACCATCTGTCTGTTCACCTGTTCCGGAAGAAAAAAAATAAAATAAAGATTTCCTCTGTCTGCAGAACCAGAGCATAGCGGACCCGAATGAGATTGGGTGTCAGCGGATCCCACAGGGATACATGCATGTCCCCTTTTCATCCGTAAACAGATGGATGAAAAAGCGGACATACGGTCCACAGGTGTGAAAGGGGCCTAAGGCAATACTTCCGCGAAACATAGGTCAGGAATTAAAAGCATGCAAAGAGTGCTCTGCTGAACCCAGAGAGGCCAATGAGAACAGAAAAACATTCCCTATAAGAGGACTTCAGTTTCACAGTAGTGATTTATAGAACACATTTTATAAATCTGTCTATAGTCAGAACTAGACATACAACTGCTCCACATAACAATCTGGACCAATGAAAAAATAAAATAAAAAATAAATACATACTGGAACTAAAAACTTATGGACCTCCTCCATGGCATGTGACATCCGTGAATATGCCCCACAAGGTGGACCAAAGACTTCAATGAAAACATGCAGATCCATGTTCAAGTGGCTGTATTTTGGATCAAGTCCTTTCCGGAGTTCTTCCTCCTAAAGCATAACATTTAGAATATACAAGACATAAGTTAACAGTCCAGACAAAACGCCTTAAAATCTTACATACAGTGCCAATACTATTGTTAAGAGGTAGCACTCCGGCACATGCAAAAAAAATAAATTAGAGTTGGTGCCTAATCACCTCACTTAAAAGTACAGCGGCAAAGCAGCCTCTCTGTGCTGGGTCATGTATTGACACGTGGTCCAGCTCAGAGTTAGTGTGTTGATTGGTTAATGTACACGCAGATCAGCAAGTTATTTCTGGTACATTCCTTAGTAAAATCAGTACACCGTAAAACACACCAAGCATTGTTAGGCACACAGTTAAAAAAGTGGCTCTAAAAGGCAGTTTTTTTTTTACCCCAATGCATTCAACACATTAAGATAAAAAAAAAACCTGTTTGCAGCAGCTCTCTCCAGTCATCCCAATACTTACCCGAGCCCCATCTCAATCCAGCGAAGCCTCATTTTTTCAGGGATGCTCCCTCATTTGCCGACGCCATCAATATCAGTGAGCCAGTAGGGAGAGGGGGCGGGACAGGGCTGAGGCTCAGCTTAGGAGCCTGCTCAGGTGCCAGGAGATTATGGGGGGGGGGGGGGGGGTAATTCAGACTCCTATATTCCAAAAACACTACACAGAGCAGAAATGACATGTTTTCTAAAAAGGTATAGCCTTTATCAACAAAGAAAAAAAAAAAAATATACACATATCCTCCATTCATCAAAATCTTCCTACTCGCAAAAGCTAAACTTCAGCTTTAAAGAAAACCAGGGGGAAAAAAGACAGACAACCAGGCTGCCAACAGTCAAGTTTAATGATGCGCAAGTCACATCCATGCACCTGTTCTGTACAAATTCATTGAACCACAAAAAGCTTTTAATACGTTGTCAGACAGTTGTGGCTCTCCTACACACAGGCTGTACTGTCATTTGTCCATTTATCCCTTATGTGCATTCCTAGAAAGTTTTATATTTTGTGAATGGGTTATAAGAGAAGAAAAGTATTTACTGAAAAAAGCAGTGCATTAAAGGTTTCCACCTTCCTCCAAATATATGGTCTCTAAAAGACAGAGCATAACCATATTTATGAAATGTAACAACTTTTAAAGGTGAAGAATGGAATTTACATGTGTCTTACCTTTGCTTTGTCCCTCATGGATCCTTTGCCCAGCACTGAAATTTTAGCTCCAGTCTCCTCTTGCAGCCTCTTGATTGTGTTTCCTTGTGGTCCCAGGATCTTGCCAACAAAATTAAACTATGGAGAAAATACTAGAATTAATGCAATATTTTGTACTTTGCATTTTAAAAGTACCTTCAGATTTTTGCACTCTACATTTACAGGTGTATGGCACCAGCTTGCCCACCTCCAAAAGAAAATTAGATGGAACTTCTTGGCAAAAGGGGTAGGGGAAATCAATACAAAAGGCAATTACTATAAATAACTAAAAGGAATTAAGCCAAAACGATTATGCTGCCGTTGGGTGGAAAATAAGCTTTGCTTTAAAAGACATCTAGGGACTTAAATTGTTGGAACTTGAATTTCCACCAGTACCCCCACATTATACCAGACTGTTGCCTATAAAGATGATAAAGACAATATTCTGGATCACAAGAAAATGAGGCGATGGAAAACACAAAAAGCAACACTTACCTTAGGATACAATTTAACTGGAATCAAAACACGCTCCTTCAGCTTCATGTTCTTATGGGAGAACAAGTCTAGGTAAGGGTCTCCATCTTCCTTTCCTTTCGCATCACCTCCCTTCTTCAGCCTTTCAATTTCTGTATAAGAAATTTAAAGTGAACCATTGTTAAAATGCAGGTCTCGGCAACATAAACACAATTTTTTTTTTTACCATATAATATCTGGTCTTCCATGAATAACTACTTAGTTTGGTAGATGCCAACAAGCTTAAAGCATATTGTTTTTGGCTCCCAATGATCAGACCATCAAGTTTACCGTTTCAGACAGACTGTAGTACACTTTTGCTGGTAATAAACAGCTTGACTTCTGGATCATTCCTGTGCATGGGCAGAAATTCAAGCCAAGGGTAGTCCTGTCAAAATTATCTAGCTCAAAACTGAGAAAGGGGCCAGGCAGATAACAGTCAGACAAACAGTGACTGCAGCCAGACAATCTGCTGCATTCAGGTATTCTGACAGCCATATATGCAGAACAATGGACAAGCAAAAATGAAGCAGTGTAATTAGCAAATGTGTTTCCTCAATGTTCAGATAATTGCAAGCCACACACCAAAAATGTGTTTTAAGCACCAATATTTTGTAATTTTTGACAAACCAATATAAGCTTACTTGCCATCTTTCTCCTACATCTTCCTAAATTCCCTGAATGCTTTGCAGCTTCTCCTCTGCCATTTACTTTCAATCTCTATGGACCACATGTCCCATGGTACCTTACTGCTTGCAAGCAGCAAAATCTGTACCATTTCTGCCTGCTGAAACTCCTATGGACACCTCCAATTAGGAAGATAGGTTCTGAAATGTGTGACAGAAGTGCTTATATCACACAAATGCATGCCACTGATAGAGAAGTGTGTGGGAATCTTCATAAAGTTCAAGCTCATTGAGTATAATAGTAGGCTAGAAATATTTTTTTTTAAATAGAATGTTGAAATGAACAGGATTTTAAATACTATCCTGCATATTAAAAGATACATTTAAAATAATGCACATCTTTTTGCAGGGGAAAAAATAAAAAGTGCATCTTTTTTTTTTTTACTTTGAGCCTGTAAAGCATTGTACCTGCTACATGTTCTAAAAGGTGAACTTATCCTTTAAAGGGGTTGTAAAGGTACATTTTTTTTCCCCTAAATAGCTTCCTTTACCTTATCGCAATCCTCCAATTTTGCTTTTAAATGTCCTAATTTCTTCTGAGAAATCCTCACTTCCTGTTCTTCGTCTAACACCACACAGTAATGCAAGGCTTTCTCCCTGGTGTGGAGTGTCATGCTCGTCCCCTCCCCTGGACTACAGGAGAGTCAGGACGCCCACTAACACAGCTCCTTTATCTGCAAAGTAGAGAGCGTCCCGACTCTCCTTTAGTCCAAGGGAGGGGGAGTTACAGACAGAAGAACAGGAAGTGAAGATGTCTCAGAAGACCTAAGGATATTTAAAAGCAAAAATCGAAAGATGAGGTAAGTGAAAGAGGACTTCACCAAGGTAAAGGAAGTTATTTAGGGGTGGGGGAAATAAAAAAAAGTTGTACCTTTACAACCCCTTTACCCACTTAAGACCTGGACCTTTAGGCAGCTAAAGAACCCGGACAGTTTTTGCGATTCGGCACTGCGTCGCTTTAACTGACAATTGCGTGGTCGTGCGACGTGGCTCCCACAAAAAAAAAAAAAAAAAAAAAAAAAAAAAATCGCATGCAACGTTTATCGATTGGTTTGCGCAAAATTTATAGCGTTTACAAAATAGGGGATATTTTTATATATATTTTTTTACTACTATGGCGATCAGCGATTTTTTTCGTGACTGCAACATTATGGCGGACACTTGGACAATGTTGACACATTTTTGGGACCATTGTCATTTTCACAGCAAAAAAAAATGCATTAAAAATGCATTGTTTACTGTGAAAATGACAATTGCAGTTAGGGAGTTAACCACAAGGGGGCGCTGAAGGTGTTAAGTGTGACCTCATTTGTGTTTCTAACTGCAGGGGGGTGTGGCGTCTGAGTTTCCCTATAAAAGGGAACACACGATCGATGACAGCGCCACAGTGAAGAACGGGGAAGCACACAGCTCTCACCGTTCTTCAGCTCCGGTTACCGATTGCGGGACTTGAGCGGCGATCGGGTTCCACGGTCACGGAGCTTTGGACCGGGTCCCGGGCGAACCACGGCTGGGCACTTAAAGAGGACGTACCTGTACGTGCTTGTGCCCACCCATTCTGCCGGCATATATGTGCAGGAGGCAATCCTTAAAGCGGGAGTTCACCCATTTGTAAAAAAAAAAATTTTCTCCCCTTAGCTTCCTGCTCGTTCGGTCTAGGGGAATCGGCTATTTGTATTAAAATATGAGCAGTACTTACCCGTTTTCGAGCTGCATCTTCTTCCGTCGCTTCCGGGTATGGGTCTTCAGGAGCGGGCGTTCCTTCTTGATTGACAGCCTTCCGAGAGGCTTCCGACGGTCGCATCCATCGCGTCACTCGTAGCCGAAAGAAGCCGAACGTCGGTGCGGCTCTATACTGCGCACCGACGTTCGGCTTCTTTCGGAAAATCGTGACGCGATGAATGCGACCGTCGGAAGCCTTCGGAAGCCTTCCAATCAAGAAGGAACGCCCATTCCCGAAGCCCATACCCGAAAGCGACGGAGAGGATGCATGTCGTAAACGGGTAAGTACTGCACATATTTTGAAATAAATAGCCGATTCCCCTAGTAAAAACGAGCAGGAATCTAAGGGGGAAAAGTGCCCTCTAAGGGTGAACCCCCGCTTTAAGTGGTTAAAGCTTCTGACTTGTAGCTACATGTTAAACTACTGCAGGAAAGGAAAAGAGCACACAAATAAAACCACCACACAGTAGGAAATGTGGTGTCAAAACCCTTTAATCTATACCACCAATCACTATCACCTGCCAAATGAAAGCCCTCAGGACACCTGGAATCAACAGACTATATATTACAGTTGTAAGGATAAGCAAAGTAGTACCTCAATAGAAAAGGGTAGTGATAAACACTTGTAGTCTGCATTAAGGTGAAAAACATTGGAGGGTTTACAATCCCCTTTCAGTTACAGAACAGCATTTAGAATGCTAGTTAAACCCAATCCCCCCAGTCACTGCATTTGTCATCGAATAAATAAAAAAAAATTTAGATTGTGTTCTCTTGCATCAACTCTTCACCCCATTGGGAGAAAAAATAAAATAAAAAATGAACACAGACCAGAAAAAAACATGCTGTACAGAGCAGCAAAACTTAAAACCATTCATATCTAAAAGTAAAGCTATTTTCAGCAATTAGAAAAACAAATGTAATAAACATTTTTTGAAACTTGCATTTAGAAACTGCTCTGTAAAAATGTGGACACACACACAGTTAGATCAATAAAGAAGGTGTCAAACTAGGAAAAACAAACCATTCTAATACAAAGCCAGAACAGCTGCTATAAGAGGGAGATGGAGGACAGAACATCTTTTCACACAGAACAAAAGGAGTCTTCAAGGTACCTTAAAGGGGAGGTTGACCCTAAAAACGACTTTTTCTTATTACACTGGCCCCCCACATTACAAATTCGATTATGCCCATTAGGTTTTTTTTGATGCTGTACATACCTTCGTACAGCTAATTCACCCGTGGCATTTACCTTTACAACCCCTTTAAAAGGAACACTAAAGGCAAAAACGTTTTTTTTTTTTAAACAAACATGTTATACTTACCTCCACTGTGCAGCTCGTTTTGCAGTGTCCCCGAACCCTGTCTTCTGGGGTCCCTCGGCGGCTGTCTCTGGTCCACCCCGCAAGAGCTTTCCACCTTCATGCGAGCATGGTGGAAAGCTTTTGCGAGCGTGCTCCCGTGATACAGCAGCGGGCATAGCTGCCGACTATCACTCGGCCCGCCCCGCGTCATCGAATGTGATTGACAGCAGCACCAGCCAATGGCTGCGCTGCTATCAATCCGTCCAGCCTAGCCAATCAACGGCCAGGCTGGAAACCCGAAGAGGATCACTTGGACGCGCGCGCGGGACTTTCGAGGGGTGAGGCAAGTAAATCGGGGGTTCGGTACCATCGGATGTTATTTCACCTTAATGCATAAAGGTGTAAAAAAACATCTACCTTTACAACCCCTTTAAGGATGCAAATCGGGGTTTGGGGGGGGGGCAGGATTTTCAATCTGAAGAAGATAAACACGGACAGACTATCAGGAGGGAAAATAAAAATACAATATTGGAAACTAATTTACCAAAGAATAGTTGGGCGTGGCTACGTCTGCTGGAAATCTATTCCAATAACAGTCTAAGTCCTGGGGGGCAGGGGGGGTTTGGTTCTGGTTTAAAGCCATATTATATTGCAATACAGTATTACCTTGTATGGCATCCTTACCACCTTCTCTAATACTTTGAGAGTGATGAAAATGTGGATCACTCTTTAGACATCAAAGTAGGTGTAAACAAGCCCTGAAGCCTGGTACACATGAGAATATCAGATGATATTCTATCAGTCTTTTTGCACACCAGTCTTTTATCAAAGATAAGAAAAATTCTTGTACGTCAGAAGTGATGTAATGTGTATTATTTTTCCTAGTGTGCATGGTTTTGGTCTACCGATTTCAGGCGAATAAATGATAATTGTACATTCTGAAAAGTCTTTGCGTTTGTCCCTTTGGATAAATTTTGCATGAACGGTTGCCATTGGCTCTCGAAAGCCATGTACCAACAATCAGATTATCGTACGATCGCTTTGAAATCAGTATTTCTCATCCGACATTCTGATCGTGTGTACTAGGCATTAGACAACTCCCATAACAGTTTCTAAGTACTGATTGTGCAGGGTTACTACTACACCGTAGACCTAAAGTGGATTGCATAAATTGCGCACACAGATACATTGATCGAAAATCAGCGGGTTCAGCAGGAAGCGGCTGAATCTTGATCCACATACGGGCATCTGTGCCGCCGGCAAGGCTGATCAGTGTATTCTGATGGCAGGGAAGTCTCCCCACCATCATAACAAAAGCTCAGTGGGAGCAATTCCCAAATCCACACTGATGGGTGAGAATCAGGTCCCCCCCCCCCCATTCAGGCCTCATTCACACCATGTGCAGACATGAGTTTTTCTGTGCCTGTGTTTGCAAGGGCATAAAGAAAACAATTGTTCCTGATATGCCCTGTTCACACAACACTTTATCACGTTGAGATTTTTTCCACTGAGAAATCTAAAATGTGTATGCATTTTTAATTGTGGGTGGGGGGGAACTCATCTGTTAACATTGTAGTGTGAACATGCCACAGAGAACAAATTAGGGTTTTCCTTGTGCCAATACAGAGAATGTTACATATCTCTAACCAGTGTTATGGTGTGAACAGTACACAAAAATAATTGTGTGCAGTTGCAGATGTACATAATAAATATATCCATCTCTAAACATGGTGTTAAGTTAATTTCAAGGCAAAACAGATTTTTTTTTTCAGTTGAGAAAAATAAAAACCTGGAATGCATCCAGAAACACATCAAAAACACTGGAATGCACCAAAAATATAGTAAAAACATGCATGGATTAGTGCACCCGGAATGGCGTTTTTTGTGGTGTGAACCAGCCCTCAAGTTTACTGTTCCACTTCAGATCAATAAAACTATTTTAGGACCAGTTCACACAGCATGCAGTCCAGTGCATTGAAAGTAGGTTATATGGTAACCAATGGCATAGTTGACACCAGTGCAGGGTTTTTCAACTGCATTAAAATAAAGGGGTGATATGTTGTATATTTCCTGCACTGGAACACAGTAAAATGCACTGGATCCCAGTACAAAAAAAGGGGGGGGGGTCAAAAGAACTGGAAAACGCATGTGCAGAAACACATCCAAGAGAGATATGGAAGAGTTTGTGGTGCAGACCTGTCCTCAAGGTTACTGTTCTACTGCATAACAAATCAAGAAAATGTTAGGGCCAGAGCACACCGCATGCAGTCCAGCACGAAAAAATATAAAAACCACCACATTAGTAGGTTAAATGGTTTCGAATTGCATAGTTCACACCACTGCGATCAGCTCCAGTTTAAAAAAAAAAATCCTGCACTGGAAATTAATAAAAAGCACCAAGATGCACCAAAAATGCAAAGGATCAAGGGTGAAAGCAACAAGCGTATAAAAAGCGCACAGGAACACATAAAGGCGCATGCAGGAATACATAAGGAACGGACCTGGAGTAGGTTTTTGTGGTTCTTAATTGGTAGCAAATCTGCCTGGCAAGCAACACGCCGATAATGATATCTAAAGTGAGCATACACTATCCAATCGTTTAGATCTACTATAAAGGATATAGCGAGGACTGGATTGTATGGCGTGTATCGTGCAGCGCAGTGAAGTCTCAGGCCCATAGAGTAGTGTGGCGGTGCTGTAGGCCATGCGACGTGCCATGAGGCGGGTGATATTGAGCGGCTTTCTTTGTTAGCTTCCCCCATTGAATAGGACATGGCGGCGATATAGGGCAGAGCAGACCCCAGAAACACAATGGATTCCCTCCGCATGGATTCCCACCTCACACAATGCACGCCATAGAAGGCGCCATTTTTTTTTTTTTTTCACCGAGGATCCCCGAACCGCACCCAATAATAATCCCGCTCTGCTCACCACCATACACGACGACTACGACCCCCCCGAATATATTACCGCCCCATACCGACACCCTCACCCCACCCTGAGAGACTTACCGCTAGAGAGCAGGCTCATGGCGTGTGTAAAGGACGGGTCCAGGCTGTCCTTCTCCGCCATCAGCTCGGGTAAATACTTGGTCTCGGACTCCATGTTGATAGCAATTTTTTTTTCTTCCGCTCTGTCCTCTAACGTACGTCCTAGAGCTCTCACCGACTCGTTCTCAGGGCCCAACGAATGCGCCTCCCTAGATAAAAAGAAACGGCTAAGACCCGCCCAGCGGAAGTGACGTCAAGGCCCGCCCAGAGGCGAGTTGGCGAGAGTATTGTGCTCAGACAAAGACTTTGGGTTTTTCCTGTCTCGCTTTGAGGAGCCATTTTGTGAGCGCCCTCTATGTGTGAAGCGTGCATGTTATCGTTTCAGTCCTGAGAAACCCGCCAAAGACATCTCTGTGAACAAAGTGTCTCTAGTGACTGAATGAGAAGAAGTGCGCACACTTCCGACTCCATTCACAATGGAGACTGGGGGGTTATACCACGTGCTAAGTCTTTGTATTCCATATAGTAGATAAAAAGATGTAAACTATATAATTTATCCGTACCAAAACGCATAAAGGACGATCTGTGTTGTGTATAGCAAATTGTCCCTTTCCCATCCACACAGAACCTGAAATCCATTTTGTTATCGTTTTCTTCTGTGTCTGGAGGGAAAGCAGTAGGGATCCATAGACGAATATATATATATATATATATATATATATATATATATATATATATATATATATATATATATATATATCTAGCATTAAAGCACTTGTATTGGCCGCTTGGTGTTTTTTTATCTACAGGCAAGCATAGCTCCCAACTGTCCCTGATTTCATGGGACTGTCCCTGATTTAGAGCAATGTCCCTTTTTCCTCCTCATTTGTCCCTCATTTTGGTTTGATTTATAGGGATGTATATAAAATGCACTTTTTATCATTCAAAAAGTGTTTTTCAGTACTAAACCTTTCATCTGATTTCTAAATTGCTGCATTTGTATACTCCAAAAGCCAATGTATAGGAATAATAGTGGTAAAAAAGGCACTTGTGAGTTTATCCAATCTTATTTTTTGTACAATTCTCCTTTAACCACTTGCTTACTGGGCACATATACCCCCCTCCTGCCCAGGTGAAATTTCAGCTTTCGGCACTGCATCGCTATAACTAACAATTGCAAGGTCGTGCGACGTGGCTCCCAAACAAAATTGACGTCCTTTTTTCCCCACAGGTAGAGCTTTCTTTTGGTGGTATTTGATTGCCTGTGCGGTTTTTATTTTTTGCGCTATAAACAAAAAAGTGAGACAATTTTGAAAAAAATACAATATTTTTTACTTCTTGCTATAATAAATATCCCAATTTAAAAAAAAAAAAACATTTTTTTTTCTCAGTTTAGGCCGATACGTATTCTTCTACATATTTTTGGTAAAAAAAAAAAAAAAAATCGCAATAAGCGACTGGTTTGCGCAAAAGTTATAGCGCTTACAAAATAGGGGACAGAATTATTTTTTTTTAATTATTTTTTTTTAATAGAAATGGCGGCGATCTGCGATTTTTAATGGGACTGCGACGTTATGGCGGACACATCGGACACATTTTTGGCGCCATTCACATTTATACTGCGATCAGTGCTATAAATATGCACTAATTACAGTATAAATGTGACTGGCATTGAAGGGGTTAACACTAGGGGGTGAGGAAGGGGTTAAATGTATCCCTGCTTAGTGTTCTAACTGTGGGGGAGGGGGGGTGACTGGGGGGGGGTGACCGATCTGTGTCTCTATGTACAAGAGACACAGATCCGTCTCCTCTCCAGAGACAGCACCGCTGTCTCTGTGTAAAACGGCAATGAGAGATGATCTCATATGTTTACATATGAGATCCTCTCTCATTGGCCGCACAGATCGCCTCGCGAACGGCCACTCTGATTGGCCGTTCGCGGCGATCTGTAATTGGCTGTGTCCGAGGGACACGGCCAACACAGATTTTCCCCGCAGCGCGCTCTGGAGCGCGCGCGGGGACCGCCCTAAGGGGCGGCCGTCAATTGACGGCAGTTTGGAAATTGGGATCCGCACTGTAGCCGTCAATTGACGGCAGGCGGATCCCAAGTGGTTAAGGTAGGGTGACCAGACATCCCCAGTTTCAGGGGACAGTCCCCTGATTGAGGACACTGTCCCCGGACCAAGTCTGTCCCTGGTTTTGTCCCCAGATTGTATTTAATAGGGGGCCGGGGCAATTTCAAAGGCAGTCAGTGCAGAATTAAAATTAAAAAATTAGAATCACACCCCCCCGCTCCGCCGTGCTTACTAGCTTAGGGGGGTTGTATTTTTCCCATTATCTGTGTCCCCTTCTGATGATCATGTGCTGGTCGGAGCGAAGGGAATATTTCTTCGGTTTCGGGCGCATGCCCATTCATCTCCGCTCACATGTTCTTCTGCCTTGGCTCAAATCCTGGCCAGCCACCTGCCTATCTCCTTGCCTTCCCTGGCGGAGTGATATTCCTCTGCTCCCCATTCAGTAGTAGCCAGGGCCCGAAGAGTAAGACTTGTGAGGCGGGCGGCAATGGCCAGAGAGTCGCTGATTGGTCATTACTAGTAAGGAAAAAATATGTCCCCGGATTTCATTTTAAAAATCTGGTCACCTTACTTTAAGGGGTGTGTCCTATGCCTGCCTACTTTTGCTGATAGGTGTCCCTCATTCCCATCTCAAAAAGTTGGGAGGTATGGGTAAGCCTGTAGTTAAAAAGAATATCAGGTTTATGAGATACTGATCCTCCTGCATGCTGACATGAGCACTGCATGCACTCTGCAGGTCTGGCATATCCTGCCGAAACAAAGGACTCCCGTGCGCAGGAGTAATGTCATTGCGGTTTCGGCCACTCACAGCACCGGAGCCAGTGATCCTGGAAGAAACGCACTGGGAACATGTCAGGTCCCTTAGTGGTGACCGGGCATGCTGCGGGAGCATCGTTCCAAGGCAGTGGTTCTCAACCTTTCTAGTGCCGGGACCCCTTGATAAAATTTCCCAGGTTGTAGGGACCCCTAACAGTTTTTTTTCGTAGCGTGGGTTGTCAGCACCCAAGGCAAGACAAGTAATTTGCTCCCCCTAACCCACGGACATTTAGCGCTCCTTTAACATTCCCTTCCACTTGTACAGTATTAAAACCCCTTATGGTACATTTTAGGATGTACACCTCTTTCTCTTTGTTCTCCTTTTCTTTCCCTTTTATCTCTCTAGTCTAATTTCTTGGTCTCTCTCTTATTCTTTCTCTCCCTTTTTCCTCTCCCTTCCATGTATTCTCTTATTTTTATTTTCCTTCTCTGACTTCTTGGTGGGGGGGGAGGTTTTAATGAGCCAACTTAGGTGCTCTTGATGAAGGTCATCTGCGGATGTGAGAACTGTAGTGGGGACTTTTAATGGCAACTCTAATCACAGGGAGTGTTATGCCGCGTACACACGATCATTTTTCGGGTTGTAAAAAACAACGTTTTTCAACCTCTAGAAAAAACAACGTTTTTTTCAACTTCATTATTAAAACTACGTTGCCTACACACGATAGTGAAAAAAAAATGCTCTAGCAAAGCGCGGTGACATACAACACGTATGACGGCACTATAAAGGGGAAGTTCCATGCGGATGAGGCCACCCTTGGGGCTGCTTTAGCTGATTCCGTGTTAGTAAAAGACGATTCATGCTTTTCTGTCTGTTACAGCGTGATGAATGTGCTTACTCCATTACGAACGGTAGTTTTACCAGAACGAGCGCTCCCATCTCATTAATTGCTTCTGAGCATGCGCAGGTTTTTCATGTCGTTAAAGCCCACAAACGATCATTTTTTACAACCCGAAAAACGTTGTGAAAAAATAGAGCATGTTCGAATTTTTTTCAGAACCCGAAAAATGCTCTAAAGCCCACACACGATCGTTTTAAATGACATTTTTAAAAAAGGTTGTTTTTTACATCCCGAAAAATGATCGCGTGTACGCAGCATTACTCACTGTGTCTCCCACTTTGTGGTGTCTCGTAGCAGTGACCCCTATGCCGAAATCAGGAGATAGGGTCTCCTCCAGCCCCTCCCACTTCACATTCCTCACCAGTCAGCTGACCTCTAGTCTCTGCCCCTCAGGCATGCCGTGAATGGCTGGGAGAGTGGTGTGGGCTTCAAGGACAGCCCAGGATTTGGTGACCCATGGCAAATTATCATTTGACCCCTGAGGGGGTCCCAACCCCCAGGTTGAGAACCACTGTTCTACGGTAAGTGTTTCATAATGTGCTAGTATGTAATGCATACTAGCACATTATGCTATTGTCTTGCAGGTACATATTGTACATTCACATCAGTCCCCGCCTCCAGGGAACTTACAATCCAATCTAGGGTCCATACTTCACATTCATACATACACATACTAGGAACAGTGTAGACAGTATCCAATTAATATACAAGCATGTCTTTGGAGCAGGCCCGTCGCTACAGGACAGGCAAAACAAACAATTGCTTGGGGCCCCCGAGCTGGCCTAGGGCCCCCAACTTCCCCTTTCAGGCTGTAGCGTGGCCGAGCTCCTCTTCTTTCCTCCTGTCAGTCCGGCCAAGTACCGCGCGGTACAGGAGATTCAGTGTCCTGTTCCCAGCCGGACTGACAGGAAGTGCACACTGAGTGAACAGGAGACTGAATCTCCTGTAGCGCAGGGACCCGGCCGGTGTTCTGACGAATAAGTTCTGCCTGGGGGATAAAACCCCCCTTGTACTGCGCATGCGCGACGCAGAGTCTCCGAAAATACGGTAGGACACCTGACTGACAGAAGGAAGAGGAGCTCGGCCACGCTACAGGTAAGAAGGGGAGGTGAGAATAAAACAAAACATGGGGGGGGGGTACCCACGGTGATAATGGATCACCAACTCGTAATAAATGAATGTGACACATATATAAGCACAAGTGCATGATAACACAATCAAAAGTTGTAACAAATGATGCTATATGGCGAGAGTCTCTCCGTGACTGTGAATAGAAAGAAGAGAGCTCACTGGCACAGCCGGGTGGATGGAAAGTGATCACAAAATGGTAAAATATGAATAAAAGCAATGTGGGAAGCATAAAGATGCTGTCATCTTTATGCTTCCCACATTGCTTTTATTCATATTTTACCATTTTGTGATAACTTTTATTGGCTATATTTACACTGATTTGTAAGATATTTTTATAAATAAAATTCTTTGGTTGATCTACACCATATAAAGCCCTCTTTTATACTTCATGCTATGCTGGGGCACTAGTGATTAATCTTGCCCCACCATCATCCCTTCCATCCACCCGGCTGTTGGTTTTTTGCTTGCTGTGGTTCTGCGCTGTGCGTGCTGGGGGGGGCCTCCATGTCCATTTTGCTTGGGGCCCCCTAATTCCTTCAAACGGCCCTGCTTTGGAGTGTGGGAGGTAGCAGACATGGTGCATACAGTATATAATACTGTACTTCGCAAACAAAAAACTTTTATGATTTAACCTACACCTAATGAGTATGGCACATCCTTTTAACAATAATTTTTAACAAAAATGTATATCTCTTTAGAAGTGCAGTGTTAAAAATAAAAACATATGTAAAAACTATCCATAACAATATAATGTAAGTGCAAAGTGACATCATGTAAAATGCATCAGTGACAACAGAAAAGTGCACTTTAGAGTTACATTTATTAAAGTCCACTGCATGATGTAATTCTCCAGATGTAATTCTCCAGGTCCAGATCAGTAATAGTGTGTTGAAATACTACACTTAAACATCAGTGTAAAAGTGACATTTAAAAATAGGGAGGGGTCTTCTACAGCCTTCAGATATACAGACAGTAGAGGTTGATTTACTAAAACAAAAAGAAAAGTTTACTTTGAATGTGCAGTTGCTCCAGAGCTCACCAGGGGACTGGGGGGTGTCTAAGCCTGCATTTTTTTCTGTGGGGGTGTTTTTGCCACTGTAAGGCCCCATTAGGCCTTCTCATCCTCATTGCGGCGTTTCGCTGCCATTTTGCCGGCGCCATTTTTTTGTAGTCTGCTAGTTTACATTAGGAAATCCCATTGGTGGCCATTTTGTTGTGGCCGTGCTAAGGCACAGCTTGCTATTGTGGTCGGCCATTTTACTGTGGCCTTGCCCTGCTTTCTCTGAGGCGTCCGGCGGCCATCTTGGATGTGGTTTTGGCCTCTACGGCACGCAGCACAGGTCTCCTCACGTTTTACCATATAGCTTTGCCTCACAGCTTTTTCGTCTCACACACGCTGTGTACTGAGGGCGGGCAGCGGCGCTGAACAGTCTCTTCCTGGGTTGGCGAGTCCCAGGAAGAGGAGGGTGGGCTGTTATTCAGGTCTGAATAGGTACCTGAGAGCTGTCTGGATGGAGTCAGTATCTGGTTCTTTTTCCCCAAACATGCCAGAGGTGGCAGCTGGTGCTCCATAGACACTTTGTTGGCAGTCCTGGAAACATTTGTTGCCAGGGTGGAAGCGGCGTGCGAGCGTAAGTGGGGTAAAAAGCGCCCGCTCCCCCTGCTATCCCCTGGGGAATGCTCTGACTCAGACCAGGACCTGGCTGCTGCTCAGGTCCCCGGCTCTGTGTTATCTGAAGATGTGGACCAGGACTTTCCTTGTAAGGAAGATTCCTCACTTGGGTCAGTACATGACAGGGCACTTGTCAGTGCGCTTATCAGTGCTGTGAGGCACTCCCTTAAGCTGGATAGTGCAGCTGAGGCATCCTCTGAGGGCTCGGGGCTAGATTCAGGTAGCCGGGCGCATTGTTACGGCGGCGTATCGTATTTACGCTGCGCCGCCGTAAGTTTGAGAGGCAAGTGCTGTATTCACAAAGCACTTGCCTCCTAACTTACGGCGGCGTAGCGTAAATGGGGCCGGCGTAAGCGCCCCAAATTCAAATGAGTATGAGAGGGGCGTGTTTTATTTAAATTATGGTGACCCCGCGTATTTTACGTTTTTAACAAACGGCGCATGCACCGTTCGTGAAAAGAATCCCAGTGTGCATGCTCGAAATTCCGCCGGAAATCGTCATTGCTTTCGACGTAAACGTAAATTACATCCAGCCCTATTCGCAAACGACGTAAAAAATTCAAATTTTGAAGCGGGAACGACGTCCATACTTAACATTGGCTGCGCCACCTAATAGCAGGAGCAACCTTACGTCGAAAAAGCCTAACGTAAACAACGTAAATAAATTGCGCCGGGCGTACATACGTTTGTGAATCGGCGTATCTAGGTCATTTGCATATTCTACGCCGAAAACAACGGAAGCGCCACTAGCGGCCAGCGTCAGTATTGCACCCTAAGATACGACGGCGTAGGAGACTTACGCCGCTCGTATCTTAGCCAAATTTAAGCATATCTGGTTTCAGAGTTACGACGGCGTATCGACTCATACGCCGGAGTAACTCTTACTGAATCTAGCCCTCGGTCTTTTTTGGGTCCCACAAATCAGACCGTTCTGTGAAAGTTTTTCCTTATGTGCCCTTCTTTGACAAGTTCATTGATAAGGAATGGGAGAAGCCGCAGAAGCCCTTTGTAGTTCCTCAGCGCCTGGCGGTTCGGTACCCCTTTAAGGAGAGCATTTTGAAAAAATGGGCTTCTCCTACGGTAGTGGACCCCCCCGGTTGCCCGATTAAATAAGGTAACCACTCTCCCTATAGAAGGGACTCCTGCCTTCAAGGACCATACTGATCGAGTCCAAGGACCATACAGTCCGAGGCACTGACCCGCTCCATGTTTGCCATGTTGGGGTCTGCATTGCGCCCCCTTTTGTGGCTGCAACCCTGGTGTCTCAGACACTCACTGAATGGGCAAGGGTTTTGCACCAGGCTGTGGAGGAGCACCAACTCCCTCCCGAATTTATTAGACTGGCTGACCAGTTGGTACAGGGCCTTGTATATGTCTGTGATGCTACACTGGATGCAGCACCCTTGATATCCAGAGACTCTGTTTCAGCGGTGGTTTTGTGCCGCCTGATGTGGCTGAAATTCTGGTCTGCTGACCAAGCATCCAAAAAAGCCCTGGCTGATTTACTCTTCAAGGGTGGGAGGCTTTTTGGTACCTCGCTGGATGACATTATCAAGGATGTCACTGGGGGGTAAGAGCACTCTCCTCCCTCAGTCCACCAAGGGAAAGGAGCCACGCCGTAAGCCGCTTCCTTCATTCCCCACTCAGAAGCGGTAATTTCGTCAGTCGGGCCGACAAGGGCTCAGCTGGGGGACAGAAATGTCCCTGGGTGCGTAAGCCAAACAAGCCGGCACCCAAACCCGCCAATGCATGAAGCCTTGGCCCCGCCCGACTCATGGGTGGGGGGATGGCTTTGCAGGTTCACAGCTCGGTTGACCTCCCTCCTCTCCGACCAGTGGGTCTGCGAGGTGGTCTCTTCTGGGTACAGGATAGAGTTTCTTTCCTATCCACCGAACAGATTCTTTCCCTCAAGTCTCCCTCTCCTTCCGGCTCGTCGGTCTGACCTGCTAGGGGCAGTGCAGGACTTGCTAAGTTGCAGGGTAATTTTGCCCATTCCGCAGGACGGGAGGTTTCAGGGATTTTATGCAAATCTGTTTGTGGTCCCGAAGAAGGACGGGGTCCATCCAGTCTTGGACCTAAAAGCCCTAAATGCCTTTGTGAGAATGAGGAAGTTCCGCATGGAATCCATTCGCTCGGTGGTAGCTGCGCTCCATCCGGGGGACTTTCTGGCGTCCTTGGACATCAAGGACGCTTACTTGCATGTCTCTATTTGCGCAAGTCACCAGAGGTTTCTGCGCTTTGCGATCGGGGAGGACCACTATCAGTTTGTGGCCCTTCCCTTTGGCCTAGCGTCAGCACCAGGAGTTTTCACCAAGGTGCTCGCACCGATTCTAGCTTTGCTGAGACAGCGAGGCATTGCCATCGTGGGCTACTTAGACGATCTTCTTCTGAGAGCAGCTTCTGTCTCAGATTTAGAGGAGGATGCGTCTATAGCCAGCCAGACCCTCCAAGATTTTGGGTGGGTGTTAAACATTCAGAAGTCGGTCCTGGTACCGACTCAGCATTTGGAGTACCTAGGGTTGATTCTGAACTCCTTGGAAGCAAATGTTTTTCTTCCCCTGGACAAATTGCAAACTCTTCAGTCTGCAGTGAAGGTGTTGGCATCCCGCAAATGGTTGTCCCTCCATTTTTGCATGCGAGTCCTGGGCCTGATGGTAGCCTCCTTCGAGGCAGTACCGTATGCCCAGTTCCACACTTGTGTATTGCAGAGGGAGATCCTCTACAAGTGGAACAAATCTCCATTGTCTCTGAATCGTCAGATTCAGGTAAGTCATCTTGTCAGAGTCTCTCTGAATAAGTGGCTGAGATCCCCGGTTCTTCAGTCTGGGAAGTCGTTTCTTCCCTTCCAGTGGACGGTGATTACGACGGACGCCAGCCTCACAGGTTGGGGGGGGGGGGGGTCTGGGGTGTCCAGTCGGCCCAGGGTCTAGAGGAATCCCGTCTGCTGAACAATGTCTTGGAACTTCGGGCGATCAGGCTGTGTCTCTCCTCGTGGTCGAGGAGGTTGCAAGGTTGCCCAATCAGGATTCAGTCGGACAACGCCATGGCTGTGTTTTATGTCAATCATCAGGGGGGAACACGGAGCTCGGCTGCAGCGTCAGAGGTCACTCACATCCTAAGGTGGGCGGAAAGAAACGTGCCGGCTCTGTCGGCCGTCTACATTCTGGGCATAGAAAACTGGCAGGTGGACTACCTGAGTCGCCAGATGCTGGACCAGGGGGAATGGTCATTGCATCCGGAGGTGTTTCAGCTCCTTTGCAGGAGGTGGGGCACACCGGACCTGGCTTCTCGCCTCAACCACAAGGTTTCGAGGTTCGTGGCCAGGTCCAGAGATCCCTGGGCAGATGCGTTAGTGGCCCCATGGGGCCAGTATCAGCTACTTTATGCATTTCCCCCACTGAAGTTGCTCCCTCAACTGCTCCGCAGAGTGGATGCCGAGGGGATCCCGATGATTCCAATCGCTACGGATTGGCCTCAGCGTCCTTGGTACGCCGATCTTGTGAGCCTGGTGGCGGATGTACCTTGGCGGCTGCCAATGCGGGAGGACCTTCTGTCTCAAGGTCCCATACTCCACCCTGCTTTACAGTCGCTGGCTGTTGAAAGCCAGGTTTTGAGGGACAAGGTTTTTCCGATTCGGTCATCTCAACCATGCTGAGGGCACGGAAGTCTTCTTCCAGGAAGATCTACCATCGTACCTGGGAAGGCCTACATGGTGTACCTGGGAAGGCCTACATGGTGTGGCATCCACGGACGTATTCGGTTTCCAGGATCCTGCTGTTTTTACAGCGTGGAGTGGATCAGAAACTCGCCTTAAGCACCATTAAGGGACAGATTTCAGCCCTGGCTGTGTTCTTCCAGCGGCCTTTGGCGGGCAATTCTCTGGTCGGCACCTTTGTGCAGGGTATTCGTCATATACTTCCCCCTCTTAAACCACCTCTTCCCCCTTGGGATTTGAATCTGGGGCTCTCGGTTCTTCAGAAACCTCCCTTTGAAGACTTCAGAGAGATTCCTCTCGACACTATCTCAGAAGGTGGCCTTTTTGGTGGACATTACTTCTGTCAGATGTGTCTCTGAATTGGCGGCCTTGTCTTGCAAGTCGCCATACTTGGTCCTCCATTAGGATAAAGCAGTGTTGCGCCCGCAACCTTCCTTTCTTCAAAAGATGGTTTCGACATTTCACCTTAACAAGGACATTGTACTTCCATCCTTGTGTCCTCAGCCGGCGCACCCTAAGGAGGTTGCACTACATACTTTGGACGTGGTATGCACTTTGCGGGTGTACCAGTCTGCTACGGGTCCGTTTCAAAGGTCTGACTCACTTTTTGTGTCAGTGTCTGGTCCACAAAAGGGCCTGTCGGTCTCGTCGGCCACCATTTCTTAGTGGATCAGGCAGACCGTCATTCAGGCCTATGCTCTTAGGGGGCGGGCGCCCTCTTTCCGATCACGGCCCATTCGACCTACCATCACGCCTGGCAGGCTTACATCTCTTGGTGCGAAGAGATGGGGTGACGTCCACGGACGTACTCGGTGTCCAGGGTCCTGCTGTTTTTACAGCTTGGAGTGGATCTAAAAATTGCTTAAAGCGGAGCTCCACCCTAAAGTGGAACTCACGCTGATCGGCACCCGCCCCCCCTCCGGTGTCACATTTGACACCTTTCAGGGGGGAGGGGGGTGCAGATACCTGTCTAAAGACAGGTATTTGCACCCACTTCCGGCCACACGCTACGGGCAAAAGACTGTTTTTTCTGACTTCCCGTCTGTCGCCCGTTGTGTGCTCGGGCGACGGCACACAGCGTGTGAGCCAATCGGCGGGCGCAGCGCGACTCGCGCATGCACCGTAGGGAACCGGGTAGTGAAGCCGGAGCGCTTCACTTCCTGGTTCCCTCACTGAGGATGGCGGGGGGGGGCAGCAGAGAGACGAGCGATCGCTCATCCTCAGCTGCGGACGGCGCTGGACTCCAGGACAGGCAAGTGTCCTAATATTAAAAGTCAGCAGCTGCAGTATTTGTACCTGCTGGCTTTTAATATTTTTTTTATACTGGCACATCCGCTTTAAAGCACCGTTTGGGGGCAGATTTCAGCCTTGGCTGTGTTCTTTCAGTGGCCTTTTTGCGCCCCGTTCCCTGGTGTGTCCCTTGTTTGTGCAGGGGGTTTGCCATATACTTTCCCCTCTTGACCCATCTGTCCCCCCATGAGTTTTGACTCTGGTGCTCTCGGTTCTTCTGGAACCTTCCTTTTGGAAACATCAGAGAGATTTTCTCTTGACACTATCTCAGAAGGTGGCCCCTTAAGTGGCCTTTACCTCTGTTAGAAGGGTTTCTGAGTTGGAGGTCTTGTCTTGTAAGCCCACATGCTTGATCCTCCATAAGGATTAGGTGGTGGTGTACCCGCGACCTTCCCTTCTTTCGAAGGTGGTTTCGGCCTTTCGCCGGAATAAGGACATTGTTCTTCCATCCTTCTGTCCTCGGCCGGCGCATCCTATGGAGGTTACCTTTCATACTTTAGGTGTGGTACACGCTTCGCGGGTGTACCACCCTGCTTTGGCTCCGTTTCGGAGATCTGACTCTCTTTTGTGTCAGTGTCTGGTCCACAAAAGGGCCTCGCGGTCTCGTCGACCACCATATCTCTCTGGATCAGGTAGGCTGTCATACAGGTCGCGGCACTTTCGACCAGGGCAATTGGTGCTTTCTGGGCTTTCGGACATCAAGCGTCTGTCTCACAGGTGTGCAAGGCGGCAACTTGGTTGTCCATTCACACTTTTTCCAAACTTTACAAGGTTGATGTGAGTGCATCTTCTGATGCTTCCTTCGGCCGCAAGGTTTTGCAGGTGGCTGTTTAAAGTTGCACCTCCTCCGTTGAGGAGCTCTGCTTGTTTGGGGTGAAGTTGTTTGGTTTTTCACTGATACTGTTCCCACCCCTCGTTTTTTTGACACTGCTAGGGGACATCCCACTTGTCAAGAATTGAGAAGGCTGTGTCCATCCATGGACAATAAGAGAAAATAGGATTTTTTGTACTCACCGTAAAATCCTTTTCTCTGTCGTCCATGAATGAACACAGCACCCACCCCTCTTTTTTAGGTTTGTACTGCTTGTTACAAACTGAGGTACATGCTGCAGGAAGGAGGGTTATGTCCAGAGGCTGTTCAACTCTGTTAAAGTAACATGTATTTAAATATTGAACATGTTTCTGCCTAGTCCTCTCCTGTGAACAGGAACATAACCACTTGTCAAGACTTGAGAAGGCTGTGTCCATCCATGGACGACAAAGACAAGGATTTTACGGGGAGTACAAAAAATCCTATTTTTTCTTTCTTGTTGGACTCCATGGCAGCATATGTATGGGTTAACCCTGTCTCCTCTCCTATCCCATGGGACACCCCACCCCTATAAATTTTGGCTCAGCGCCAGAGACCACCTTTCGTAACTAGCCTACTCGTGACACTGGAAGGGAACTCCTGCTGCCATGGAGTCCATCAGGAAAGGAAAATGATGGTAATAATTTGATAGGAAATTTTCAGTTTTTCTGACAGACTCCATGGCAGCAAACGTATGGGAAATAACTAGCGATACACACCATGGGCGGGTACGCTCAACAACACTTACATTTTTACTGTCAACAGACAGGACTTTAAAACCAAAACTGACAGATGCTCCGACGCACGGGGGTGGAGAACGGCACCAAATTCAAAAAAGTAAATAAACACATTACATACAGTATACTGTAATCTTACAGATTACAGTACTGTATGTAAAAAATACACCCCCCCTTTGTCCCTAGTGGTCTGCCCAGTGTTCTGCATGTACTTTTGTATAATAAAAACTGTTCTTTCTGCTTGCAAACTGTAGATTGTCCATAGCAACCAAAAAGTGTCCCTTTATGTCAAAAATGATTTTAGAGCAGCTAGAAAACAGCAATAATAAATTATAATCGCTTGCAGAATTGAGCGATAGTGATTTGTGGGGAAATTCGTCATAAAAAAATAAAAGTAATGACAGTGACAATTCTGCAACTGAGCTCATTTCAGTGTTTTTGATTTGATTACATTATTGAATAATTTTTATTATAATTACATTATTATTTGTTATAATTATTTATTATGATTTTGTTTTTCAAAATTTATCATACCCGGGATGTCTACTAGACTCTTGTTTGGACAGATTTAAGTAAGTTATTTCTAAGAATTACAGGCCTACAATGTAAAACGCCAAATTTTCATGCAAAATAATGGTACCGCTTTCAGCACCTAAAACCAGAAAGAATCATACCACCAGGGAGGTTAAGAAAGGTTCTTTATGACCGATGGCTCAGATTTCCAAGTCTCTTTACACCGATGTGATAGCCACAAGAAAGGCAGACTTGATAGCGAGGTCTTTATTGGAGACAGACCTAGCACACTCTGCTCCAATTCCTGAGAGGGAATCGAGGAAAAGAGGGAGGCCCCATTTGGGAAACCTTTACTTTCTCTGAGGTCTGAGCCTAGTTGCTCCCTTGAAAGAATTGTTGGACAAGAGGATGCCTAGCCCAGGTAACATCATACCTACTCCCGGATCGATCATCTCTTGGTGCATACCCCCCTGCTTCCGTACACAACGTTGGTCAAAATATTGCCAACTCCCTGGTCGGATCATTCCCCGATCTTACTTTCCACTAAGGGGCTTTGGACTAAATCAAATCCTTCTCCATGGAGACTCAATATTGGCTTACTGAATGACCCTATACATTACGTGGAAATTGAGAAAGAAAACCTAGAGTATTTCCGGAACAATAAGTCCTCAGAAACATCCCCTGCCCTAACCTGGGCAGCCCACAAGGCTACAATACGGGGTAAATGAATCCAAATAGCGGCTATAGAGCTAAACGGTCCCGAGCACTGAACAATAAACAATTGGAGGAAAATCTAGAAACGATAATGGGAGAATAGCACAGGAACCCCCGGGATTGACCATAGGCACAAAATAGACGAGGCAAGATTGGCCCTCAATCTCAGCTTGACTACGCAAGCAGAGAAACATATCAGTTGGTCTAAACACAGGTTTTATACTATGGGGGATAAACTAACTACAATGCTGGCTAGGAAACTTGTGCCCTGGCCGTATACGCTGACTCTACCTAAACTAAGTTTACCTACCGGTCACCCCACCCAAAACCCGGAACTGATTCTTCAGGAATTTCACAAGTTTTATGTGAAACTATATAGCACACCTAATACACCTGTTCCACACAAGGTAGAGACGTTCTTCCATGATATCCAAATACCTACACTGATGCAAGGACCACGCAGACCTTGATGGAAAAAGTTTTTTTCAGAATCCGAAATTAAGGAAGTCATAAAAAGTATTCATCCCTCGAAGGCCCCTGGGCCTGACGGCTTCCCCGGCCATTATTACAGGAAGTATAAGGACACCCTGGCCCCCCACTTATGTAGCTACTTTAATGACTTGAGACGGGGTAATAGGCTCCCTAACCATGAAAATGCATCCTTCCTTAACGTGATACCAAAACCGGGAAGGGACCATGGGGACTGTGCCAATTATCGCCCGATCTCATTAATCAACACTGATCTAAAAATTTTAACGAAAGTCCTGGCATTGCGACTAAATACTTTCCTCCCAAGATACATATACACCCTGACCAGGCAGGTTTTGTACCAAACAGACAGGCATCGGACCAAACCTGTTGGGTAATTAATCTGATCTTGGCAGTTCAATCAGACTGGGACGGAAAGGGCCCCAGGGGTGGAATGCTGCTTTCGTTGTTCATCCAGAAGGTGTTCAAGGTTACTCCTCCCAATCTCTGCCCATCAGAAGAGGCACTAGGCAGGGTTGCCCACTATCACCGCAATTATTTGC
Organism: Rana temporaria; assembly: GCF_905171775.1. Taxonomy (NCBI): domain Eukaryota; kingdom Metazoa; phylum Chordata; class Amphibia; order Anura; family Ranidae; genus Rana; species Rana temporaria. The sequence goes on along the minus strand of NC_053490.1, from coordinate 273,885,727 downwards.
CCTGGCGATAGAGCCGCTAGCTATCAAAATTTGAATGTGTCAGGATATTCGGGGGGATCGTCTACGGCGATTATGAACATAAATGCCTACTTTTTGCCGACGATTTACTGCTGACCCTGACATCACCGATCACTTACCTCCCTAACTTACACGGCATTCTAAAACCATTCTCCGATATCTCTAGACTAAACATAAACCATGGCAAATCTAGGGCACTGAACCTTTCGCTGCCAATTTCTACTCAGAAAATGCTCAAACAGTACTATCAGTTCCTGTGGGAGCCTGAGGCTCTTTCGTATTTAGGCATACATCTGACCTCATCTATCCATACGCTATACAAGAGAAATTATCCAGCCCTTTTTAAGAGGTTAACTGAAGACTTGGCCAAATGGCAGATCCATCCCCCATCGTGGTTTGGCAGACTCCACTCGATAAAAATGAATGTCCTACAGAGGTTACTTAGTTTTTTTTCGCACTATACCCGTGGCTTTGGCTCGACATGATCTCCAGATGTTCCAAAGGGTGACAAGAGGCCTAGGGTGAACAAAAGTACAATTTACACCCCGAAACGGAGGGGGACTTGGTTTGCCCGACCTGCAGAAATACTTCTATGTGGCCCAGCTCACAAGATATCATTCCCAGCTACAGCAAGCAATATGGATGGGTATGGAATCTTACTCCTATCGCCCGCACCCAATTTCTCATATAATGTGGCTTCCCATTAAAGAGAGAACGGCAATACTCTGCCATACATTGTCTTTCTCGCTAGAGATATGGGATAGGCTCTTGAGGAAGCATCACTTTAAATCACCCCATACTCCATTGGCACTACTATTGAAAAATAGGGCGTTCACCCCGGGCCTCGTTCCCCTCGCGTTTGCCTGGTGGACTAATAAAAGTTTACTGCTTATAGCTGACCTTTGCGACAGTAAGGGAATGCTATCCGAGCGGTTCATGATTGACAAATACCAAATGCCCCCTACAGAACACTATAGATATGCCCAGATTTACCATGTTGTACAAACTTTAGCCCATAAGGGTGATTTAGCAGGTTCAACCCCCACGGAATACTTATGTAGTCACTATGATAACATTAAAGGGCACATAACTGCCATTTATCCGATATTGATGAATGTGTCGACTAAACTGAACTACATGATTCAATGGGAAAAGGACTCCATCGACCTGGGGGAATGGCACAAGATTTCGGAGTCTGCATCTCGATCACTCATCAATACCTTGATAATAGAGGCAAACTTTAAGGTATTATTGCGATAGTATATGATACCAGCCAGAGTGGCCGCTTTTGTACCTGGAGCTACCCCCACATGTTTTTGAGGTTATGGTCAAATAGGATCCACTTATCAATTTTGGTGGACATGCCCCAATGTCATAAGGTTTTGGATCAGGGTCTATAACTTAATTTATTCCCTCACCGAACTCAATTTGACAAAACCAGCAATACACTCCCTGCTGAAACCCATGGATTAAATATCTTACAAATGAGCCCCGGACACACGCTACCTAGGTTTCCTTTTGTGAGTTGGGTCTCTGGACACAGAGCCGGGGCTCTTAAACCCCCCTCCCCCCCACACTTCTCCAAGTTATTTCCCCCTTCTTTCTTTCTAAAGCTCCATAATTTGGGGTTTTAACTTTAGAGTTAAGGTTTACTCAATTGTTTACTCTTGGCAGATCATTGTTCACTGGGGAAGCTTGGGTTGGCTCCTACATGGGTGGGAGAGTCAGGCTCCCCTGATAGGTGGCATTGGAGCTGGCTTCTCCCAGCGCGTAGTAGACCCAATAAGGGCCGAGATATGACATGGGTATGTACAACTGACGCAGTGGGTCTAGATATGGTTTATTGTAATGTTACTGGATCTTAGCCCATTTGGGTGGGTCGTTTTGGACAATTTCGGCAATACGAATGAGACTCTTCAGTGTCACGGACTAATCAACATGCTATTCCCTGACCATGTTTTATATTGTACAATGCTGAGATTTTCTTGTTATATTTTCTATACAAAACTTTAATAAAAAATGATTGAAACATAAAAGTGCAGTTTTTTACATCCTGTGTCCATGAGGCTCAATGTGTCTTTTCCTCCTTCAAATTTTTTTTTTACCTCACAGTTATCTGTGTTTCAAGCATTATTTTTTGTCCTCAGTCGTTCACAGAACTTGCCACACAGATTGAAATCCCAAAAATCGTGATAAGCAACCCAAGCACGGCTCCTGCAAAAAAAAAAAAAAAAGCCCAAAGCAAAGTATTAATAATCATACATTTTATTAACAGATATACAGAATAACTGAATGTATAACTCTCCTGTGACTTAAAGCGGAGGTCCGCCTAAAAAAATAAAAAAGATAAACACATTAAAAGCCAGCAGCTACAAATACTGCAGCTGCTGACTTTTAATAAATGGACACTTGCCTGTCCAGGGTGCCCGCGATGTCGGCAGCCGAAGCCGATCAATCGCTCAGCTCTCGGCTGCCCCCGCCGCCATCCTTGGTGAGGGTATCAGGAAGTGAAGAGTTGCGGCTTCACTTCCCGGTTCCTTACTGCACATGTGCAAGTCGTGCTGCGCCTTCTTACTGGTCCCCGCTATCTTCTGGGACCTGTGCGTTTCCCAGAAGACAGCGGGGGGGGGGGCGGATAAGTGGCGTAACTCCCGTGGGGGTCTATGCCCGGAAGTGGGTGCAAATACCTGTATTATACAGCAGCTACAAACATTGCTGCTGACTTTTAATAAACATACACTCAGCTGTCCAGAGATCTAGTGGTGTCCTCACCTGGACTGGTGCTTTGCCAGTCTTCGGGTCCCTGATGCCAACATGTTAACTGTGGGAAGCCAGCTGTGACTCCTTGTGGCTTCACAGACAGATGTGCCGTGTGAGTGGCCCCACAGCCTCCTGGGACCTGTGATGTGATCCACATCTTACTTGGTAGGCATGTAAGCAGGAGGTTCTAAAAGGGGATTTTCGGTGTTAAATGTTCTACTGTTTGTTTGTGTTCTAAACACTTTATATTTTCTTGTTGGTGCAATATAATCTAACATAGGTGTTTTGTTAGTTGTGGTGGCTCTGTTGGGGTAGTGGGACCTGAAAGGCAAAGGTTAACACTGCTGGACAGGTTTTCCCATGCTTTTTAGTGAAACACTGCCCCTCTCCTGGTTACATCATATACAGTAAATAAGGGGCTCCCTGAATCTTGGGGAATCTGGGAGGTCAAGATGTGGTAGTTAGACCCCTTTCACATTGAGGAGTTTTTCAGACAGTACAACGCTAAAAATAGCGCTGCTATCCCGCCTGAAAAACTCCTTCACTGCAGACTCAATGTGAAAGCCCGAGGGCTTTCACACTGAGGCGATGCGCTGGCGGGAGACAAAAAAATCTCCTGTCAGCAGCATCTTTGGAGCGGTGAGAGGAGCGGCATGTATACCGCTCCTTCCCATTGAAAACAATGGGAAACCGCGACAATACCGCCCGCAATGCGGTTTTAACCATTTATCGGCCGCTAGCGGGGGTTAATACAGCACCGCTAGCGGCCGATTCCCGCGGCAATCCCGGCGGTATAGCGCCGCTATTTTTAGTGGCGTTATACCGCTACCGCGGCTCCCGTCCCAGTCTGAAAGGGGCCTTACTCTGCCATTCCGAGCCCCTTGTGGGAACCCAGTCAGGACTTTTCTGCATTATTGTTGCCAATTATGGATTTACTGCTAAAAATTGACTCTTGCCTTACAAAAGGACTTTTATTTGACTTTACCACCTAAACAAGGTATGACTACTTCATGGGGCACTTTCAAAGGGGCAATTAGAGAACAAACTTTGTCGGGGAAATGTATTGGAGATGTCTGGAAGAACTGTACCTTTGTTACCTTAAAAGGGTAACTCCACTTTCGTGGGGAAAAAAAATAGCAAATAAAGAAAAAATAATATAGCGTATACAATTGCAACACAAGCCATATTGTAATTAAATATCATTTAAAAAATTACCTTTTCTTTTCAATCTGCAGCACTGTAATTTTCTAAAAATGCAATATGGCTACCTGGAGGTGTTCTGTACACAGACTGTTTACAGAATGCCCCCCAGAAACATAATCTCCTGCTTGTGTGATTGGCTCACCAATTTTCCCAGAAGTCTGCACTAAGATACAAGTCAGATTTCGGGCATCCCCTGCAACAAAAAATTAATTTTTGTTGAGCTACTTCCAATAGGAAGTTGCGTCTAAAGGGATGCAGGCCCAGCAGCTTTCCTCATGACTACTGTATTTGTTTTCAGTGCTTAACCACTTAAGAACTGCCTCCTGCACATATACGTCGGCAGAATGGCACGGCTGGGCACAAGCACGTACCTGTACATCCTCTTTAAAGCGGATGTGCCACTAAAAAAATATATTAAAAGCCAGCAGCTACAAATACTGCAGCTGCTGACTTTTAATATAAGGACACTTACCTGTCCTGGAGTCCAGCGCCGATCGCAGCAGATGACGAGCCGATCGCTCGTCACCCTGCTGCTCCCCCCTCCATCCTCGGTGAGGGAACCAGGAAGTGAAGCGCTCCGGCTTCACTGCCCGGTTCCCTACGGCGCATGCGCGAGTCGCGCTGCGCCCGCCGATTGGCTCCCGCTGTGTGCTGGGAGCCGAGTGTTCCCAGCATACAACGGGGGACGGAAGCAAGGAAAAAACCCGTCCTTTGCCCGTATCGTAGGGCCGGAAGTGGGTGCAGATACCTGTCTGTAGACAGGTATCTGCACCCCCCTCCCCCCTGAAAGGTGTCAAATGTGACACCGGAGGGGGGGAGGGTTCCGATCAGCGGGACTCCACTTTAGAGTGGAGATCCGCTTTAAGTGCCCAGCCGTGGCCGTGTAAACACAGCTTCCCCATTCTTCACTGTGGCGCTGTCATTGATCGTGTGTTCCCTGATATAGGGAAACACGATCAAGGATGTCACACGTCCAGCCCCGCCCCCTACAGTTAGAAACACATATGAGGTCACACTTAACCCCTTCAGCGCCCCCTAGTGGTTAACTCCCAAACTGCAATTGTCATTTTCACAGTAAACAATGCATTTTTATAGCATTTTTTTCTGTGAAATTGTGTCAAAATTGTCCGATGTGTCCGCCATAATGTCGCGGTCACGAAAAAAAAATCGCTGATCGCCGTAGTAGTAAAAAAAATGTTTTTTATAAAAATGCATTAAAACTATCCCCTATCTTGTAAACACTATACATTTTGCGCAAACCAATCGATAAACGCTTATTGCAAATTTTTTTTACCAAAAATAGGTAGAGGAATACGTATCGGCCTGAACTGAGGAAAACAATTTTTTTTTATAGATTTTTGAGGGATATTTATTATAGCAAAAAGGAAAAAAGATTGAATTTTTTTCAAAATTGTCGCTCTATTTTTGTTTATAGCGCAAAAAATAAAAACCGCAGAGGTGATCAAATACCACCAAAAGAAAGCTCTATTTGTGGAAAAAAAAAGGACGCCAATTTTTTCTTTGGGAGCCACATCACACGACCGCGCAATTGTCAGTTAAAGCGACGCAGTGCCGAATCGCAAAAACTGTCCGGGTCCTTTACCTGCATTTTGGTCCGGGTCTAAGTGGTTAAAGGGGTTGTAAAGGTAAAACTTTTTGCAGTCCTCCTTCACTTACCTCATCCTTCGATTTTTCTTTTAAATGTCCTTATTTCTTCTGAGAAATACTCACTTCCTGTTATTCTGTCTGTAACCACACGCAGTAATGCAAGGCTTTCTCCCTGGTGTGGAGGAAGCCTCTTGAGGGGGGAGGGGGCGAGCAGGAGGGTCTGCCTATGTAAACAAGGCAGATCGCCGTTCTGACAGGAGGGAAGGGATGGAATTTTTAAGTACCATTTTCCCAAGTGTGCACAATTTTAAATATTGACATGTTTGGTATCTATTTACTTGACACAACATCATCTTTTATATTTTACCCAAAAAAAATAGGATTTTTTGTACTCACCGTAAAATCCTTTTCTCTGACGTCCATGGACGGACACAGCTCCTTAAGTCTTGACAAGTGGGTTATGTTCCCTGTTTACAGGAGAGGACTAGGTAGAAACATGTTAGATCATTAAATACATGTTACATTAACAGAGTTGAACAGCCCCGCCCAGGGGGCGGTCCCTCCAGACATAACCCTCCTCACTGCAGCTGCAGCCTCAGTTTGTAACAAGCAGTACAAACCTAAAAAGGAGGGGTGGTGGAAGCTGTGTTCGTCCATGGACGTCAGAGAAAAGGATTTTACGGTGAGTACAAAAAATCCTATTTTCTCTTATCGTCCATGGACGGACACAACTCCTTAAGTCTTGACAAGTGGGACGTCCCCAAGCAGTGTCAAAACAAGGGGTGGGAAATATATCAGTAAAACCAATTTTAACTTCACCCCAAAACAAGCAGAGCTCCTCAAAAGAGGAGGTGCAAATTTAAACAGCCGCCTGCAGAAATCTAGCGGCCGAAAGAAGCATCAGAAGATGCACTCACAGCAACCATGAAATTCTGGAAAGAGTGTGAACGGACGACCAAGTCGCCGCCTCGCACACCTGAGACCGACGCATGCTGTCGGACCGGAAAAGGGGGGCCCACCCCCTAAGAGCATAGGCCTGTATGACAGCCTACCTGATCCACCGAGAAATGGTGGACAACGAGATTGCCAGGCCCTTTTGTGGACCCGACACAAAAGAGAGTCAGATCTCCGAAACGGAGCCGAGCCGGCTGGTACACCCGCAAAGCGCGTACCACGCCTAAAGTACGAAAGACAACCTCCGTAGGATGCGCCGGCCGAGGACAGAAGAAACAATGTCCTTATTCCGGCGACAGGTCGAAACCACCTTCGGAAGAAGGGAAGGTTGCGGACACACCACCACCTAAGCCTATGGAGGATCAAGCATGGCGGCTGCAAGACAAGAGCGCCAACTCAGAAACCCCTCTAACAGAGGTAAAGGCCACTTAAAGGGGCCACTTCTGAGAAAGTGTCAAGAGAAAATCTCTCTGATGTTTCCAAAAGGAAGGTTCCTGAAGAACCGAGAGCACCAGAGTCAAAACTCATGGGGGAAGAGATGGGCCAAGAGGGGAAAGTATAGGACAAGCCCCCTCCACAAAAAGGTACCCACCAGGGTACGGCCACAAAAAGGCCACTGAAAGAACACAGCCAAGGCTGAAATCTGCCCCCAAACGGTGCTCTAAACTAATTTTAATCCACTCCAAGCTGTAAAAAACAGCAGGCCCATGGACACCGAGTACGTCCGTGGACGTCACTCCATCTCTTCGCACCAAGAGATGTAGGTCAGCCAGACGCGACAGTAGGTCCTCCGGGAAGAAGACTACCGTGCCCTCAACATTGTTGAGATGACCGAGTCGGACAGACCCGGTCCCTTAAAGTCTGGCTTCCAATAGCCCTGTTGAGCAAGTCAGTGACTGTACAACAGGAGGAAGTATGGAACCTCGAGACAGAAGAACCTCCTGCCCTAGCAACCGCCAGGGTACCTCCGCTACCAGGCGCCCGATATCGATAACGGTAGACAGGGTCTACGGCACCCGGTATTTCCAGGCGGACTCCCACCCAGGTACTAACCAGGCCCGAGCCTGGGTAGTTACGGAGATCCGACGAGAACGGGCACATACAGGGCGGTGTGGCCGGAGGTCCACTCAAGTCCAGCGACTCTGGGCCGACCGGACCCCCCAGGCGCCCCCACAACCCTAGAGGTTGGCGTCCGTTGTAATCACCGTCCACAGAAAGGATGAAATCACTTCCCGGTCCGAAGAGTCAGGGATCTCAGCCAACAGTTCAGAGAGACACTGACTAGGTGGCGCACCTGAATCTGATGATTCAGAGACAAGAGATTCGTACCACTCGGACAGCATTTCCCTCTGGAAAAAAACATAAGCGTGGAACTGGGCATACGGTACTGCCTCGGAGGAGGCTACCCACAGACCTAGGATTTGCATGCAAACGAAGAGAGACCGTTTGCGTGATGCCAATAACTTCACCGCCGACTGAAGAGTCTGCAAGTTCTCTAGGGGAAAAAAGACCTTCGCCACCGAGGAGTCCGGAAGCCGTAGGCACTCCAAACTGAGTCGGAACCAGGACCGACTCCAAATGTTTAACACGCACCCGGATTCACGGAGGGTCCGAAAAGCTACAGACACAACCTCTGTGTCAGAAAGTCGTCTAAATAGCCACAATGGCAAAGCCTCGCTGTCCCAACAAGGTTAGGATAAGTGCAACACTCCTTGGTGAAAACCATTGGTGCTGGCGCCAGATCAAAAGGGAGGACCACAACTGACAGTGGGCATCCCCATCGCGAGGCACAGAAAAACCTCTGTGACCTGCGCAAAGTGGGACATGCATGTATGTGTCCTTAATGTCCAAGGACGCCAGAAAGTCCCCCGGATGGAGCGCAGCTACCACCGAACGAATGGATTCCGAGCGGAACTACCCATCATTCACAAAAGCCTTTTAGGCCCTTGAAGCCCAAAATCGGGCGGACCATGTCATCCTTGGGACCGAAAACAGGTTTGGATAGAATCCCTCAAACCTCTAGTCCTGCAGGAAAGATAAAATCACCCGGCAGCTTAGCAAGTCCCACCCTGCCCCAAGGCAGACTGACAAGCCGGGAGAGGGAGACACGAGGGAAGAAATCTGTTCGGTGGATCGGAAGGGACCCTATCTAGTACTCCGAAGATACCACCTCGCGGACCCACTGGTCGGGGAGCAGGGAGGTTCACCGAGCTGTTAACAGCAAAGGCGACCCCCCCACCTCAGAGACGGGCAGGGGAAGCTACATACATTGGCGGGTCCGGATGCCGGCGCGATCGGCTTACGCACCCAGGGACGGATCAGTCCCCTAGCTGAGCCTTTGTCGGCCCGGGAGGTTCGCCCGCGGACCCTGACTGACGAAAAAATAGCACTTTGGTGTGGAAAGAGAAAGACCCGGCCAACGGCGGAGTCCCTTCCCCCTGGAGGCCTGAGGGAGGAGAGCGCTCTTCCCTCCAGTGACATTCTTGAGAATGTCGTCCAGCGAGGACCCAAAAGGTCTCCCACCCATAAAGGGTAAATCTGTCAGGGCGTATGTTAGAGGCCTGGCCAGCAGACCAGTATCCCAACCAGAGAAGGCGCCATCTCTGAAACCAAAGCACTGGATATCAAGGGCGCGGCATCCAGTGAAACATCACAGACATATACAAAGCCCTGGACCCGCTGGACCGTTAGCCTAATAACTTCAGGAGAGAGCCGGCGCTCCTCCACTGTATGGTGCAACATGCTCACTCTGTGAGTGACTGGGATTCCAGAGTAGCGGCCACAATAGGCCGCAAGGCAGACCCCAGCATGATAGACATGGAACGGGTCAGAACTTCGGATCTTCTCAGTCAAATCCATACAAGTGGGGGTGTCCCGCAATAGGGGGGGTGGTCACCTATACATGACCCCCGGACGGTCCACCACCGGAGAAGAAGCCCACTGTCTTAAAAAAGGCTCTCCTCAAGGGGCACTGAGCCGCCAAGCGGTGAGGGACTACAAAAGCCCTCAGTGGCTTTTCTCATTCCGCATCTTAGAGATTAGCAAAGAAAGGGCACAGAAGGAAAATCCTACATAGAACAGTCCGATTTGTGTGATCCCAAAAAAGACCGAGCCCTCAGCGGAAACCCAGCTGCACTATCCAGCTACAGAGAGTCCCATACGGCAGTGAGAAGCGCACCCCTAAGTGCCTTATCCTGCACCCCCAGGTATCTGGTCCATGGCTCCATTGTGACAGAGCATTCCCCAGGGGATAAAGGGGGGGGGGCACTCCTTTAACCCCCGCCCGTCCGCAGTCCACCCCCACCCTGGCACCAAAGTGTCCAGGACAAACAGTAAAAAACATCTGTGGGGATCCCAGGTATTAGACACCCGCTGCCATCACAAACATGTAGGGGAAGGACCAGATACTGACACCAAATAGAGCAACAGATACACTGGTGCATATTTATGCCGCCGTAGCGTATCTACTTTACGCTACGCCGACGCAGCGCAGAGAGGCAAGCACTGAATTCACAAAGCACTTCCTCCCAAATCTGCGCTAGGTTTCTCAGGCGTAAGTGGAAGTGGGCGTGAGCCATGCTAATGAGGCGTAACCCCATGCAAATGATGGGCCGAGCGCCAGACAGATATGTATCGCCAACTGCGCATGCGCCGTCCCGTGGGTGCATTTCAGTGCGCGTGCTCACAATCACGTCGGAACAACTGCCTAAGATACGTCGGATCACTGCCTACGGCGTGAACGTAACCTACGCCTAGTCATATTCACGTCCTACGTAAAATACGTCGGCTTGTGTTCCCTGGTGCAGCCCACTTGCATGGATGCTGCCGAGTTACACCTCCTTTATGGGGCATAACTTTACGCCGGACGTATGATTTTACGCGTACTGCGTCGGACGGACGTACGTTCGTGAATCGGCGTATCTCCCTCATTTGCATATGTGAATAGAAAATCAATGGGAGCGCCAAATACGTCCAGCGTAAATATGCGCCCACTCTACGCCGGCGTAGGCAAGTTACGTCGGTCGGATGAAGCCTATTTTCAGGCGTATCTTAGTTTTGTGGGCACGGCGCACAGATACGACGGCGCATATTTGCACTTATGCGGCGTATCTCGAGATACGTCGGCTCAAGTGCTTTGTGAATCCGGGCCATAGTGTGTATATATATATAACATGCAATTGTGTCACCAGAAAACGGAAGCTCCCATGCCCTATTCAGGGCAACTCACCCTTTGCTGCGCTGGTCGGGGGTACCAGGGGACTCACCTAGGAGGGGACTGCCCAGCGCCGCCATCCGCCCACAGCACACGGCATGTGGGGAGGAAAAAACACTGTGAGGTAACTTGCTTCACCTGTGTGCGCCGTAGATTCAGCACTAGGGGTCAGCCAAGATGGCCGTCGAACGTCCTCGGAGCGCGGCTACGGCAAAATGGCAGCCAATGGGAGTTTTCAATGCAATTGCAAACCGACCCAAAAATGGCGCCAGAGCCGACCGCATGGCGGCAAAACGCTGCATTTAAACAGCAAAAGCCTCTAAGGCTTTTAAAAGTGTAAACAAAAGAAAAAATACCACACAGAAAACCCCACAAAAAAACTCAGGCCAGACACAGTCCCCTCAGGGAGGCCCCCTGACAGCGGCAAATGTTAGCAATGCAGCAGAGGGAAAGGAGCAGGAAAGGGAGGAGAAGAGGACCCCCGAACCCCAGCCGTACCAACCCACCTAAGCGGGAGGGACTGTACTTACCCGTCCAAGCAAGGACTCGCTGACGCATTCCTGACAGACCTACAACCGCAATGGAGGTAGCTGTCGGTCCGGTCCACTGTGAGTGAGACAACACCACAGCCCAGTCATATGTGGACCTCAGAGCAAAGCTCAACGGCCACCCCAGGAGCCATGGGGTATGGCGTGGCAGACCAAGCCTCTTTGCAAAAGTGTGCCGACGCTTGCTGGTCGGTCTGAGTAGACTACAAGGATCTATATTATCCAGCCTGTCTCTCAGCCGACAGATGAAAGAAGATTCTTCAAGAAAACATTAAAATAAAATAAAATTTCTCCTCAGGCGCTGGGCCCAAAGGGAGCCATACGTCCTCCTCCTTTGCTAGGCAGAACGAAACTGAGGCTGCAGCGAGGAGGGTTATGTCTGGAGGGACCGCCCCCTGGGCGGGGCTGTTCAACTCTGTTAATGTAACATGTATTTAATGATCTAACATGTTTCTGCCTAGTCCTCTCCTGTAAACAGGGAACATAACCCACTTGTCAAGACTTAAGGAGCTGTGTCCGTCCATGGACGATAAGAGAAATTGGTATTATATTGTGTTCTGCACTAAACTTCATTACCACTTGTCGACTGTATAATCAACATATACGACCACAGCGAAGTACATGGTCCAACACTTCCGGGTAGGGGGCACGCATGCGCGCTACCGGTGGCCCGCACCTGCTGTGATTATACACAGTGGGAGCTGATGTCCACAGTACCAATCAATCGTTAGGCAAGGAGCCTGAATGGCGGTCTGCCTATGTAAAGAAGGCAGATTGATTTCTGACAAAAGGGAAGGCATGGATCCTGTGGCTATGCAAAGCAGGGACTAGGATCCATGTCTTCCCCTAGTAAAAGCACCCACAGTACACTAAAACACTGGCTAGGAACACAGTTAACCCTTTGATAGCCCCCGATATCAGGACTGCAATATTGTGGCGGACAGTCGGACACCAACTGACACTTTTGACACTTTTTGGGGACAAATGACACCAATACAGTGCTAAAAATATGCACTGTCACTGTACTAATGACACTGACTGGGACGAGGTTAAACATTAGGGCCGATCAAATGGTGTTCATAGCCAGTGTTTTAGTGTAATGTGGAAGGTGCTTTTACTAGGGGAAGATATGGATCCTAGCCCCTGCTTTTCAGAAACACAGGATGCATGCTTTAACTCTTGTCAGAATGGCGGCTGAATCTGATCACTTTTACAGTAAAGCTGATCACCTGCTGAAAAAAACGATACAGGAACATGGTTGTAGCCAGCCATGATCCTGGAATAACCGTTTGCTGTTGCGGCTGTATATATACAGCCTCAAGGCTGGAAGCAGTTAAAGTACAACTAAAGGCAAAATTGTTCCTTTTTAGCTTTGGATAGGACAGAGAAATTTTAGAACACCTGTCAGGTGTTTATTGCTGTCTGCGCCCCCGTTTTGCCCTGTTTGCCATTATCACCAAGAGTGAAAGTGAAAAAAAATCCCAAATTTTGGGTTGTCCCCAGAACAGAAATAGAGTGGAAATCTACCAATTGGCATACCAGTTATGATAACACTGGTGACAACCAGGTATTCCTTCATTTTTAAGCATTCCATCCCACTTCTTTTTTTGGCTATAAGACAGGAACTTATTCTGAAATTTCCAAAAATGGGATATAGATGGCAAAAACATTAACAAGAGTTATAACCCTTTTGCCATTGGTTCTACATTAATGCTTTCAATAAAATAAGTGCCACAGTCTTCCACAGGGTTTTCCCCATATGCACTTTTGTAAGGTAGATGACCCTGGGGACTAGCTTGACAAACAAGACAGTAAGAGATTGCACCTCACAAATATATAAATCACTCACGCTGCTAACAAGAAGGATATGAAAGCGAAAGCCATTCCCATAGTTCAGGAATGTATGCAGCAATCCCAAAAGGCAGAAGCCAGAGTTTATGAGAGGCCTTCTAAAACAATTATCCTTACCCAGTAGACCGAGTCTTTGTTTAATGCTTAATTTAGAGAGTAAACTTCGGGAAAGTGAAGTAAGTTAACTACCAGGTATACCACCCCGTAAAAAGAAAGTCGCTCTAAATACATCATGTTAACCTAATAAAACTCTGGAAGAATTATGACACTCCTTTTAAAGAAAGTACCCTAAGGGCCTATTCACACTAGAAACTGCAGTTCTGCTGCACGCTTTCCTTGCACAGAGGTTAGGGAAGTCAAAAAACCTACCTCAGATTAAGTTGGTGAGAGAGTTCTTGCAGAAAAATAGAATGTTTTATAACAGCTTACCTGTAAAATCCATTCCTTGGAGTACATCACGGGACACAGAACAGCCATAGTAATTACTATGTGGTTATATGCCACCTATAGGTGAATGGACACTGGCAGCCCAAGACAGGAATCCCCCTCTATATAACCCCTCCCATACAGGAAGTAGAAAAGGATTTTACAGGTAAGCTACAGGTACATCATGGGACACAGAGCAGCCATAGTAATTACTAGGGTTGTCCCGATACCAATGCTAGTATCGGTACCGATTCCGAGTATTTGCGGGAGTACTTGTACTCCCGCAAATACCCCCGATGCCTCATCCGATACCACCCCCCGCCGCCGTTACGCCACATCCCGCCGCCGCCTGGCGGGGAACATTACAGCTTTCATTTGAATAGCTGTAGTGTTTCCAGCTGCGTATAGACACTCCCCCTTGCTCGGGTGAACTGTCCAATCCTGAGCAAGGGGGAGTGTCTATACGCAGCACGGCGCGAATCACTACAGCTATTCAAATGAAAGCTGTAATGTTCCCCGCCCGTATTAACCAAGCGGCGGCGCGGCAGCATGCAGGTAAGGGGGACATGGCTGGATATGGGGGGGAGACATGGCTGGATATGGGGGGAGACATGGCTGCATATGGGGGGGACATGGCTGCATATGGGGGGGAGACGTGGCTGCATATGGGGGGGAGACGTGGCTGCATATGGGGGGGAGACGTGGCTGCATATGGGGGGAGACGTGGCTGCATATGGGGGGAGACGTGGCTGCATATGGGGGGAGACGTGGCTGCATATGGGGGGAGACGTGGCTGCATATGGGGGGAGACGTGGCTGCATATGGGGGGAGACGTGGCTGCATATGGGGGGAGACGTGGCTGCATATGGGGGGAGACGTGGCTGCATATGGGGGGAGACGTGGCTGCATATGGGGGGTGACGTGGCTGCATATGGGGGGTGACGTGGCTGCATATGGGGGGACGTGGCTGCATATGGGGGGACGTGGCTGCATATGGGGGGGACATGGCTGCATATGGGGGGGACATGGCTGCATATGGGGGGGACATGGCTGCATATGGGGGGGACATGGCTGCATATGGGGGGGACATGGCTGGATATGGGGGGACATGGCTGCATATGGGGGGACATGGCTGCATATGGGGGGGACATGGCTGCATATGGGGGGGACATGGCTGCATATGGGGGGGACATGGCTGCATATGGGGGGGACATGGCTGCATCTGTGGGGGGACATGGCTGCATTTGTGGGGGGACATGGCTGCATTTGGGGACACATTTAAAAAAAAGTATCGGTATTTGGTATCGGCGAGTACTTGAAAAAAAGTATCGGTACTTGTACTCAGTCCTAAAAAAGTGGTATCGGGACAACCCTAGTAATTACTATGGGGGATGTCCCAAAGCAATGCCTCTGAGGGGAGGGAGACACAAATAAAAGCAGGCCGACATCAGACGTGAGGACCTATACTGCTGCGTGCAGTATACCGTGCCCAAAAGCATGGACTGACGACCAAGTTATGGCCTTGCAAATCTGAGTCACAGAGGCTTGGTGATACACCGTCCATGAAGCATTCACTGCTCTTGTAGAGTGTGCTCTAACTTGAAAAGGCAGAGTCCTTCTTTTCAAACCATAAGTCTGAATTATAACTTGTCGAATCCACTTTGAAATAATCGATTTCAACGCTGCCTGCCCTTTCCTGGGCCCCTCTGGCAGCACAAACAAAGCATCAGTTTTCTGTATCTGAGCTGTTACCTTCAGATAGAGCCTGACAGCTCTCACTACATCGAGAGAATGTAACAATTTTTCCTCTGGAGAACAAGAATCTGGAAAAAGAGAAGGCAGGGAGACATCTTGGTTCAAGTCAAAACTGGACACTACCTTCGGCAGAAAGGTTGGTTGAAGACACAACACCACCTTATCCTTATATTTATCTAAGTATGGCTCTTTACAAGAGAAAGCTGCCAATTCTGATAGTCTCCTTGCCGAGGTTACTGCAACCAAAAAAAACAACTTCCTTGTCAAAAGGACCAAGGGAATATGGCACATCGGCTCAAAGGGCTTTGTGAGGCCGATAAAATTATATTCAAGTCCCATGGGCACTCCTTGTATAAAGGCCCGAAACAAAGAATGCGAGGCAAACGGCCTTTGAAAAAACACTGAGAAGGCCAAAATGTGACCCTTGATTGTACTCAAGGCTAGCTTTGTTTCTACCCCCAACTGTAGGAAGGCAAGAATTCTTCCTATAATATACTTCCGAATATGCCATCCTTTGGTTTCACACCAGGAAACATAGGCTCTCCAGACCCTATAATAAATGGTCATGAAAGCTGGCTTCCTTGCATTAATCATGGTAGTTACTACCGAGTCTGAAAGCCCCCGATTCCTCAAAATGTGGGCTTCAACAGCCACACCGTTAAATTTAGCAACTGTAAGGCAGGATGGAACACTGGTCCTTGCGAAAACAAGTCTGGACGGGACGGAAGAGTCCACGAGTTCCCTACTGCCAAGCTTATGATCTCTGCATACCAGGATCTTCTGGACCATGCCATGGCTACTAGTATTACTGGCTTCCGTTCCTCCTTGATCCTGCGTTGAAGCCGTAGCAGCAGCTGAACTGGGGGGGGAACGCATAAATCAGTGAAAACTGATCCCAAGGGGTTACTATTGCATCTGTACTGCATGCGAGTGAATCCCTCTTTCTTGATACAAAGTTGTCCAATTTTCTGTTGAACTTGGACGCCAATAGATCTACGTCCGGGGTGCCCCATTTTTGGCAAAAAAAAAAATCAGGATGGAGAGACCATTCTCCCGGGAACAATTGTTGGTGGCTCAAGAAATCCGCCTGCCAATTCTCCACACCTGGAATGAAGACTGCAGATAGGCAAGGTACATGCTTCTCTGTCCAAGCCAGAATATGGTTCACTTCTCTCTGGGCTGCGTGACTTCTGGGGCCCCCTTGGTGGTTGATGTAAGCCACTGCTGTGGCATTGTCAGATTGTATCCTGACGGGACAACCTTGTAATCTGAAAGTCCAGGCCATTAGGGCCAGACGCTTGCCTAAATCTCTAGAATGTTGATTGGCAAGGCTTTTTCGGACTCTGACCATTTCCCCTGGACAGTGGTCTCCTCCAGAACCGCTCCCCAGTCCAAGAGGCTGGCATCTATTGTTACAACCTTCCAGGTTACTGGCATGAAGGATTTCCCCTTCAGTAAATTTCTGGTTATCAACCTCAAACTGAGACTCTGGCGCACCCTTGGGGCCAGACACATTGAGTAATCCAAGTCTTGGATCTTACTGTTTTGCAACAGTCTTGAATAAAACTGGGCAAAGGGAACTGCTTCGAATGAAGTCACCATCTTCCCTAACAACCTCATGCAAAGGCGAATGGAAGCATCCTTCTTTGCCTTGACCACATGGTCCAGATCTCTTATAGCCTTGACTTTTGTCTGAGGCAAAAATACTTTTTCTTGGGCTGTATCTATAACCAGACCCAAGTACTCCAGCCTTCTTACTGGCCGTAAGGCTGACTTTTCTAGGTTGAGAATCCAACCTAGGTGATCCAATTACTTGACCGTGTTGGATACACTCCGGTCTAATCGTGCAACCGACTGATCTATCAGCAGCAGGTCGTCTAGGTATGCCATTATTACTAGGGTTGTCCCGATACCACTTTTTTAGGACCGAGTACAAGTACCGATACTTTTTTTCATGTAGTCGCCGATACCGAATACCGATACTTTTTTTAAATGTCATGTGACAGTTTTCAAACCACAATACAGATTAAGGATATTTTCTTTAGAATTATGAAGAACTCTAACTCAAGACATTATAAAAGAATAAAAATGAGTAAAAATGAATAAAAATGTTTTATTTGCTTGTCACGCAGTAGTAAAAAACTCAAAGAATTTTCATAGAACATGTTGATCAATACAAAAAAAGTATTCTATTTAGGTATCGGGAGCATTTGCGCGAGTACGAGTACTCCCGCAAATACTCGGTATCGGTCCCGATACCGATACTAGTATCGGTATCTGGACAACCCTAATTATTACTATACCCTGGCCCCTTAGTCTTGCTAGTACTGGGGCCAGAGCTTTTGTAAACACCCGGGGCACAATGGCTAACCTGAAGGGCAAGTCCACAAACTGAAAGTGGCGCTGTTCTACCGCAAAGCGCAGAAACTTCTGGTGAGCCGGGAAAATTGGCACATGCGGATATGCATCTTTGATGTCTATTGATGCCAGAAGTTCTCCTCCCTGCAGGGTGGATAAGACTGACCGGATTGACTCCATGCGAAAAGAGCGGATGGTTAGTTACTGATTTAGATCTTTGAGACGTTTAAAACAAAGGACTTCTACTCCTTCTTTTAACTGGTAAAAGAGCACCACCTGGAATATTTGGGATATTTATCCAAATCATCCCCGAAAAATCGTTCCCCATGAAAGGGAAAACCTTCCAATAGCTTTATGCATGGCAACTCAGCTGACCAATGCTTCAACCAGAGAATTCTACGCATATGCAAGGTGTGACACCTGATGAATAGAATCTTTAAGAGCATCAACCGCAAAAAATAAGGCTCTAGGTTGCTCAGTTAACTCACGGCCGCTTCCCCTTGAGCAGGGACACTTTTAATAACCTGCTTAACCACTTCAATACCATGCACTTACACCCCTTCCTGACCAGAAAAATGTCAGCGCTGTCACACGTTGAATGACAATTGCGCGGTCATACAACACTGTACCCAAACTAAATTTTTATAATTTTCTTCTCACAATTAGAGCTTTCTTTTGGTGGTATTTGATCACCTCTGCGGTTTTCATTTTTTGCTAAACTAAATTTTTTTTTAGTTTCTGTCATAAAATGTTGTTTTCCCCTTCACTGATGGGCAGTTGGGCACTGATGAGTTGGAACTGATATGTAGAATTAATGGGCACCGATAGGCAGCACTGATGGGCATTGATAGGCGGCACTGATATGCACTGACAGGGGGCACTGATGGGCACTGACATGTGGCACTGATGATGAGGTACTGACAGGTGTTACTGCTGGGCAGTGATTGGCACTGCGGTGGGCACTGGCAGAATTTTATTTTTGCACTGTGGTGGGCACTGGTTGGCAGGTGATTGCTACATTTCAGGGGGCTGTGCTAATAATCAATGTGCTGATTATCAGCACAGACCCCCCCCCCCCCTCTGACAGGGAGAGCCGCCGATCGGTTCTCCCAGTCAGCGCTAACTGAGGAATGCTGGCACTTCCTGGTTCAAGCAATGATCAGCTGTCATTGTTTACAGCTGATCTTGTGGTAAGAAGCCTCTGACAGATGATCGAAGAGGTAGGGTGTCAGACTGACATGCCGCAATGCCGTGCTGCGCGCCTCCACGGGCGCGCGCTGGCATGTTATCCTGCTGGACATCATATGACGCCCAGTCAGGATAACAGAACCACTTCCCGGATGTCAATATGCTATTGACCAGGCGGGAAGTGGTTAAGATGGTCTTTTAGGAATTGACAAATGCCCATCGCTGCTACTGCAGGCTATACTGCTGCACCCGCTACAGCAAAAGAGGCTTTGAGCAAAGATTCCAGTTTCTTATCAGCTGGATCCTTAAAAACCTGGACATTGTCCACCGGACAAGTTAGGCCTTGTACACACGATCAGTCCAAACTGATGAAAACGGACTGAAGGTCCGTTTCATCGGTCCAAACCGATGGTGTGTAGGCGCCATCAGTCAGTTATCCTTCGGTCAAAAAAAATAGAACTTGCTTTAAAATTAAACTGATGGACTGATAACCGATCGGTCAAAATCGATGGTTAGTACGCAAAAGCATCGGTTCCAAACCCGCGCATGCTCAGAATCAAGTCGACGCATGCTTGGAAGCATTGAACTTCATTTTTTTCTGCACGTCGTTGTGTTTTACGTCACCGCGTTGGACTCGATTGGTTTTTGAACTGATGGTGTGTACGCACATCAGACCATCAGTCAGCTTCATCGGTTAACCGATGAAACAAACCTTCAGTCCGTTTTCATCAGTTTTGACTGATCGTGTGTACAGGGCCTTAGACTCTTATTCACAGAAGAAATGGCTACTGCTGGTAAACTCCACTTCTTAGTGAACTTTTTCTCAATAGGATAAAGAAGCGAAAATCTTCTAGGAGGAATAAAATACCTATCTGGGTGATCCCAGTCAGCATATATCAGCAGCTCCAGCAATGGGTGTACAGGAAATGCATGTGGACCCTGTGGAGGCCTTAAAGAACCCAAAGAGGAAAAGGGGGCCTCAGCTACCTGTGCTGGGGGCAACTTATATCCAGAACGGACCAATTCGGTAAGGGATTGCACAAGCAACTTCTGAGATTGCGAGGCTGAGAAGGCTTCTTCTGAGACTGAATCCTCAGAGGAGAAGTCATCCGCCTGCCCTTCTTCTCGGTCACCCAGGGATGGACTGGCCATCGGGACTACCGGGAGTTTCCCGGTGGGCCGATGGCTCAGTGGGCCGCCTGTCACTGTCAGTGTCTCTCTCTCGCCTCGTCACATTTATGCTAATGCTCCTGCACCCGGCGGCTGCGCCAGCCAATAGCCATCATCACTCGACACTTCTCTCCTCCTAAATTTACAGCCCTGCCCCCGTCCTAGCGGCGTGACGTCACTCGCGGCCGTAGGCGGGAGGGGATTACTATGGGAGGAGGCCAAAAACAAAAGTGGGCTGGTCTGGATGAAGTCCAGGGCCAAATTTTTGTCCCAGTCCATCCCTGCGGTCACCCAATGAAATCTCAACATCATCTGCCAATTCCTGTTCCAACACTGGAAGATCAGGCGGAGGAGAAGGGGACCTATCGCGTTTTTTTTTCCGGACTGTGAAGAAGATGCTAACATATTAGCTATTTTTCCTTCTAGACCAGCTAATGCTGAAGTCAAAAATTCCTTGGTGACGTATGCAGAGGCTGAAATATTGGAAGTGGCTACTATGCCTGAGAGCCTGAATGACTCAGACTGGCCAGTTGCTTCTGGACTTTTAGGGGAGGATAGAAGTGTGGAAGCGTGACTAGGACCCTTAGACACCGACCGCGGCGCCCTTGCATTCCTCCCCTTCATATTCTTCTCACCTCTCTTACGGGAAGACATAGTCCTAAGCACAAAAGGCAGAGGTACTTGCAATGTGCATCTATTGCCGAGCTATAGTCCAGCAATGGAAATATTCCCCTATCACTGCTCAGCCTGATGCCGAGTAGACGTGCCTTTATAAATCACCTGTAACCAACACCTATACAGCGTCCAGACTCTTTCCAGAGTAAAAACTTCATAAGCAGTAAGCCTTGCCCCTGTGCCATGTATTACGTCAGGGATATGCAATTAGCGGACCTCCAGCTGTTGCAAAACTACAAGTCCCATCATGCTTCTGACTCTGGTGTCATGCTTGTGGCTGTCAGAGTCTTGCTATGCCTGATGGGAATTGTAGTTCTGCAACAGCTGGAGGTCCACTAATTGCATATCCCCGTATTACGTGAACGTTCGTTTCCACGTGCATGCCGGCCACGCCCCCAGCGTCCTAGGATAGCCTTTTAAATAGAGCGAACGAACGATCGGTACTGTAAGCTGAACTCTCGGGGGGCGGGGAGCTGCATCCCCAGGGAAATGCCGACCGCCGAATGTCAGAGGCGGGCGAACCCCAAGCCCTTTCGGTTCCTTAGGATCTTCCTTGACTTACCATTACCGCGGCAGGATACTGCTGGAAAACACAGCCAGATACAATCTTGACCCATGTCATGATGGACCTTCAAGGACCGGGTTCCCCCTTGCATACCGAGGTCCACACCCTTGGACCCGTACAGCACCCTGCCAGGACATCCTTTGGTTTAGGAATGTGACCAAGGAGCCAGATTCCAGGGTCCAGCCCTCAACAGAGGAGCATTACAGGCAAGCGACCTCGCTCTTTCTCTTCCACGAGGCTCGGGTGCCATCCATTTTGGCTATTGCTTTTTGGCATCTAGAATGGATCCGACTGCATAGCCCCTTGATCCTGCTTAAAGGGGTTGTAAAGGTTTGTTTTTTTATTTTCTAAATAGGTTACTTTAAGCTAGTGCATTGTTGGTTCACTTACCTTTCCTTCGATTTCCCTTCTAAATGTTTTTTTCTTTGTCTGAATTTCTCACTTCCTGTTCCTCCTCAGTAAGCTTGCCCCCATCATCCGAGCCGTTCGGGCTGGGGGTTAGTCAGCCAGAACAGCTTACTGAGGAGGAAAAGGAAGTGAGAAATTCAGACAAAGAAAACAAAGAAAAAAAACATTTTGAAGGGAAATTGAAGGAAAAGGTTAGTGAACCAACAATCCACTAGCTTAAAGGAACCTATTTAGAAAATAAAAAACAAACCTTTACAACCCCTTTAAAGATTTCCGGAATGGGGCTTCTTCTTTAGCATAGCACTTCATCAACCGTGACAATTACCTTGAGACAAGCGAAAAAACTGAGGTACTTCCTGTATGGAAGGGGTTATATAGAGGGGGGCTTCTTGTCCTGGGTTGCCAGTGTCCATTCACATATATAGGTGGCGTACAACCACATAGTAATGACTATGGCTGCTCTGTGTCCCGTGATGTACGATAAAGAAATGGCCTTTTTTTTGCTTTATTTTTCTTTATGTTTTGCCAGCCCTGACCCGTTGCCATTGTCACTCAAGCAAGAATGACGTATACTGCCACCACAGACTAATGGGATTACCTTGTCAAATATAACAGGAGGCACGAGTAAGGACTCACAATAACTGTGGGTTGCATTTTTACACGTCAACATGGGCTGGCGGCCTATACTTGGAAGAGGCAACCAGTCAGGGAGGACCAGGATGGTGGCACACGACCTGGCTGTAACACCTGAGCAATGGGCCACAGCAGAACACCACTGAATCTGCTGGGCAGGTATGTGAATTCCTTTCAATGCTATATAACAGCCAAGAAAAGGGTTACAAATAAAAAATGCTAGGGGATGAAGTTCCTCTTTGAAAGAAAGGTTGGGTTTAATAGAAAGGTTGGGATCCCCCTGGATCTTAATAAAGGGTATTAACAGATTCGCTGAACAGGCAGGACAAAGGAAACGATGGACTTTGCATCACCAGATGAGATGCACCAGTACATGATCCTCCCTTTCGGCTTACATAGGGCCCTAGCCTTGTTCCAAAGAATGATGGACGGTATTCTTAGGTAACACAAAGCATATACTTCTGCATATCTGTATCATGTTGTTGTTTTTAGGCTAGCTATACACATACCTCCCAACTTACTTTTTAAAAAGGGAGTGGGGGACACCTATTAGCAAACCTATGTAGGCATAGGACACACACCCTGCCACAATTATTCCTTTATAATGCATCAATTTAGAAATTAAATTAAATTAAAGGTTTAGCACTGGGAAAACACGTTCTGAAAGATAAAAAGTGCATTTTATATACAAATATATAGATCAGACCAAAATGAATGACAAATGAGGAGGGATGAGGCACAAAGGGAATTTGTTCTAAATCAGGACAGTCCCTCGAAAATCAGTGACAGTTGAGAGCTACTTATAAATACATAGATCTCTCATCCACCGTAAACCGCAAGGATGGTGTACACTCTGCTGCAAACTATTGTATTTAAGCAGCTGCAACACCCACAGCTACTTGAAAACTCCCACACAGTTACTGCATCTATATTCCATTTGTAAGGGTAGGTTAACAGCCAAGTAAAAATGCATAAAAGGCTTTGAAGAAGCCCTATATTTGGGATACAAAATTGGGTTGAGCAGGTAAGTATAAACCTGTTTGTAAACCCCCCAAAAAAAAAAAATCACCGTAAATTTTTTGGTACTAATGGTACATTCTTTCATTGACCAATATAGTTTACCTCTCACTAAACTTCAATGACTTACCTTTCCCACCAATGTCCTCTCCCAAGAGCCATCCAGTCACCACTGTGAAAACCAACGCAAGAGAATTACATACTGGGACAGCCAAGGACAGTTCTACAAAAAAAAAAGAAAAAGAAAAAAAAAAGAAATGAGAATGCATGAATATTTTATTTAGCCTAGGTTCACACTGACTGCGGGTTAGAAATTGTGCGAGTTCAGCTGAAGTCCGACTTCGGGAGCGATTTCAGAGACATCTGTGTGGGTTCCTGCACAGATGTCTATTGAAATCGCCCCCAAAGTCACCAAAAGTAGTGCAGGAACTACTTTGACATGTCAAGTCGCATGCCAAATCGGCCCGATGTGAATGCGGGCTTAAAGAAACTTGAGAAACTTGTGGGCTGCTAATGCTCATTGTCTTTCTTAAAATGCTTTGCTGATATGCTGAACCAATGGCTTCAATAGTTTGTGTAACTGACCCAAAAAAGGTATGCAGATACACAGTTCTGGCTTCACTTGCTGCCACTACAATCTCTTATAAACTTTACCCTGCTATTTTTCAGTTTTTATTTAACTATTAATACCTGTTGTTCCTGCTAAAAAATGTTCCAGCACTTCTGGTTATAAGGCAAAAACCTTTTGCACCAGGTTTTCCAACTGCGGTCCTCCAATGTCAGCCTGTTCTTCATTGACGACTACAACTACAGTTCTACACACATTACAGGCAGGGGCCACATTTGTAACAATAGGTAAATCTGTCTTGAAGTGGCTGCAAAGTATCTGCAGCAGAGAAAAAAAGAGGATCACCGCTCCAGGTGGGTCGCTATGTGGAGTAGACTGACTCAGGATACCGTGGGTGCTGGCAATGCACTGACCATGCATAAGATACGAAGAGAGGAAATGGATAGCCGCACTCCAATAACCAAAAAGGTTGTCTTTTTATTCAAACGAACAGCAAATACATCACTTCACAAGGTTACAGCAAAGGAACAGGGGAACAGCCGACGCGTTTTGCACTGAGCTAGTGCTTAATCAAGGCTAGTGTGCAAACTGGACTGTTTAACCACCTATATATAGGAAATAGAGGTGAGCATGTGACTTCCATCACCAAATGGCCGGGAGGAATCTGTAATTAGGAGGCCCCCCACACCAGATGGGAGTCACAGCTCACCTGTGCATACTAAAACACATATGTGAGAACACACCTAAGGCTGGGTTCACACTACTACACTACTTTCATCCTACTTTGCTCTGCTACATTGGTCCTACATTTATCCTACATTGGTCCTACATCCATCCTACTTTCATGAACAGGATACTACTTTGGTCCGACTTCAATGATATTCAATGGGCCTGAAGTAGGATCAATGTAGGACCAAAAGTAGTACAGGGAGCATTTTCAAAGTCGGACCGACTTGTGTAGGATGCTACAAGACGCTCTCAAAGGGGAAACATTGAACACAGAGCAAAGTAGGATGAAAGTAGTGTAGTAGTGTGAACCCAGCCTTAATCAACACAAATTCTCTGATCCCTCACAAAACTTCTTTTGCATATATAGAGTGAAAATAAAAAGTATATATATATATGTATATAACACAATCATCATGTAAAACAGAAACACCCTATACAATAAAAAGTATGTATATGTGGGTGTATCCCGCTATATGCCTCTCTATCATAAATATATATGTGAACAGTGAACAAACCCATGAAGTGAATAGAAGTGTAATTGAAACCAAAATATATGTGATATCTTGATGTTTGTCCATCAACCATACCCATCAGAAGTGAACAGTCTCCAAACCAAGAACCAATAAGCATATATGGAACGCACTATAATGCATAAATATATAGATATGTATACTAGTTCATGCATGTGGAGTGTAGAGCTGGAACGCACCATAGTGCGTAAGTGTGTAAAATTGTATGCATATAGCTAGTGCGTTGCAAGCACTAGAATGGCTCTGGAAACTGAAAATTGAATGTAAAACTAAAATAATATCGTATGTTAAAAATAGACAAGAAGGGGGACAAAACACATGGGTAGTGTGTGGGTGTGGGTAGTGTGTGGGTACACCGCAACCCAATCACATTACAGTGAACACCTACGCATACTGGGTATGTGCTAAGACAATGTGGACATATTAAATGTGAAAAAAATATTATTGTTTATAATAATGAAAAGGAATCAAGAAAAAGTGTTGTATAATAAGTGTACCAAAAAAAAAAGTATCTGCAGCACTGATGTAACAAAGGATGAAAAAGCGAAAACAAGTATTTTAAACATGCAAATTGTTTAGGATATAAGCAGTGTTTTATCAAACTAAATGTCATTCAGTTTAGAGTTTACATGTATTTTAGCTTGGTAGACAGACAAGTAGCATTTTGGGATGTCAGCAATGAAACAAAATAAACATATACTATAACAGTTCAGATTTAAATATGAGCACATACCTGTTGATGCCAATGTAAGGTAAAAAAACACTGAACCACTCTGGTTAAGAAGAAAGGGTATGATATACTGAAAAATAAAAAATGGGAACACGAAGGTCAGTTCACAACTACAATGCACCTTTTATTTGCCATAATGATTACCTTCATCCATGTGAATGATATGGCCCGTTTATCTTGTCTTTTTTTTTTTTTTTTTTTTCTCTGTAACTCTAAACTGATAACCTGTAAAAATGTTTAAAGAGTCGCCTATGTACGCTTTTAAGCGCCGTAGTTTTGCGCCATTCCACGTGCATGCGCAATTTTAAAGAATGACATGTTAGGTATCCATTTACTTGGCATAACATCGTCTTTCATATTTTACTTCAAATCGTTTTTTTTTTTTTATGCATTTGAAAAACCACTGCATAAATACTGTGTGACATGAAAAATTGTAACAACCGCCATTTTATTCTCTAGGGTCTCTGCTTAAAAATATATATATATAATGTTTGGGGGTTCAAAGTAATTTTCTAGCAATAAAATACAGATTTTTACTTATGTAAAAAATAATGTCAGAATAGGCCTGGTCCTTAAAGGGGTTGTAAAGGTTTGTTTTTTAATTTCTATATAGGTTCCTTTAAGCTAGTGCATCGTTGGTTCACTTACCTTTTCCTTCTAAATGTTTTTTTTTCCTTTGTCTGAATTTCTCACTTCCTATTTCTCCTCAGTAAGCTTGCCCCCATCATCCAAGCGGTGGTTAGTCAGCCAGAACAACATACTGAGTTACTGAGGAGAAACAGGAAGTGAGAAATTCAGACAAAGGAAAAAAAACATTTAGAAGGGAAATCGAAGGAAAAGGTAAGTGAACCAACAATGCACTAGCTTGAAGCAACCTATTTAGAAAATAAAAAACTAACCTTTATAACCCCTTTAAGTCTAGGTTCACACTGAATGCGGGTTTTGAAATCGTGCACCCTCACTTGAAATTGCACGGTTTCAAAGCCGCATGTTAGTGCGACTTGACTGACATCTGTGCAACTTTATGCACAGATGTTTATGCAAGTCGCACCTGAAATTGCCAAAGGTAGCGTAGGAACTACTTTTTCAAATCGGTGCGGCACCGTAAAGTCAGCGTCGAGCCAATTTGAACATTTTCATTTCCGACAATAGGGTGAGACTTGTCATGCAAATTGATCTGTCAAATCACATGGCAAGGCGCACCAGTGTGAACTGGGTCTAATGCCCCGTACACACCATCACTTTATGTGAAGAAAAAAAATTACGTTTTTAAAAACGTCACTTTAATTGACCGTGTGTGGGGGAAAACGTCGTTTTATGTCTTCTAAAAAACGACCAAAAAAAATTGAAGCATGCTTCAATTTTGTGTGTCGTTTTTCAAAGCGTCGTTTTTTACTTCACAGAAATTGACCGTGTGTAGCAAAAAACGTTGTTTAAAAAGACGTTTTCACACCCGCGCATGCCCAGAAGCTACTTATGAAGCGAGCTTCAATAGAAAAACGTGGTGGAACGTAACCTTGCTTTGCTAGAACATTGTGAGAAAAACGATGGTGTGTAGGCAACTTCGTCTTTGAAAATTGAAGTTTCAAAAACGTAATTTTTTACTTCACAGAAAATGTTGTTTTTTTTCATCACATAAAGTGATGGTGTGTACGGGGCATTAGTGGTTTAGTGTATCCAAAGCCAAAACTTCACCTCTTGTCCTGGAGACGCAACAAGAAGTGAGAGGATATTTTTCCAGTCCCCTATTTCATAGCTGTCACTGAACAAGTGTCAGAATTGGAACATTTCCCTTATATTCCTGTTCTGCTGGCAACTCAAAGTTTAGGATGTACTCTCACTCATTCCTGGTGACATTGGTGACTCTACAGCCCTGGCCAAAAGTTTTGAGAAAGACACAAATATTAATTTTCACAAAGTCTGCTGCCTCAGTTATTTTAATCAAAAAACGTTTTTATTTGTTGATGCAGCAAGTAATCAAACATGTATATAGCAAAACATTGATAAGGCTGAATACAGTAACAATCTGTCAGAGGTATACACTGCACATCTTAAAATACAACCAAATATGTTGCACTGCACTATTACATAACTGTTAATGCAAACTTTTAACACTTGGTCGAACAACTTGCAAATCAGATCACAAACTTTCTTTTTGCTACACCAAGCACTGAACATACCAAAACTGGATCTATAAACCGTTTTCCCTTCCCTTCTCCTTCCATCCCACCTCTCCTTTTACGTCTCGTAATTATTTATTTTTTATATTAAAGTCGTAGTAATCTATCCATTACTTGTTGTGGTGGGGCAAAAGCCGGATCAGACAGCCACGCCTGCCAGACAGTTTCAAATCTTTTCACTGCATTTCTGTGACAATAGGCCAGTTATTCCCTAATCAAGACCAGTGATGGCGAACCTTGGCACCCCAGATGTTTTGGAACTACATTTCCCATGATGCTCAACTACACTGCAGAGTGCATGAGCATCATGGGAAATGTAGTTCCAAAACATCTGGGGTGCCAAGGTTCACCATCACTGACATATACAATACATTATTTCCCTGTTGGGACAGTAGGCGCCATCCAGTGTCTAACTATAAGCTTTCTAGCTAAAGTAGTCTAGTAATCATAATGTACATTCCACTCTGGTACATCTCATCAATCACTCCCAATAGACATACCAGAGGGGTGGAGGGCACCGGTACCTGCGCCAACCGGGAGACAGTCTGCAGGACCTTAGTCCAATACCTATTGAGTTTCGGACACCGCCACAGCATGTGTATGAGTCACCCTGGTGCGTTTTACATTTCGGGCATAGGGGGGTGAATCCCTCAGGTCCCATGCATACAGTTTTGTTGGCGTCCGATTAAGTACTATCCCTTGTGCAAATTTAAATAAAGCATAGACTGAGATTTGGTTTTATAAGATACAATAGGGGTTATTTACTAAAGGGAAATCCACTTTACACTACTTGGAAGTGCAGTCACTGTAGATGTGAGGGGGACATGCAAGGAAAATAATAAACAGCATTTTAGCTTGCACATGATTGGATGATAAAATCAGCAGAGCTTCCCCTCATTTTAGATCTACCCCTCAGATCTACAGCAAGTGTAGTTTGCGCTTGAAGTGCAAAGTGGATTTGCCTTTAGTAAATAACCCCCAATGTGTGGGTTTGGCTAGTAAGGCCATAGTAAAGAGCTTGTACTCTCGCTCACCCTGTAATTGGAGATAAGGAACTTGGCCTCACACAGCAGCCTCCACACTGTCCTGTCTTCTCTCACTCTCTCTACCCCCTCTGCTCCCTTTCGCAGGAATGGGTTAGTAACTCCCCACAGTAGTGCCACCAGCAGAAGCGAGCACACATCTACTACAGCCATAGACATGACAGCCAAGTTCAGTCCCACTCCCTCCACTTCTCACACACGCCAGTCACGGCGCTCTACACACGCTTCCTGACTCCGAGCACTTCCGCTACCTGAAACCATAGAGTGCAGAGTTCCTGTACTCTATTGTTCCGACTTCCGGCCTCCTTCTGCACGCGCTAAGCCTTACCGACAGCTGATCTCAACATGGTGAGTAAAAGGGGTTCGGGGTTGTGGGCACTGTGTACTACGGCGGCGACACGACTGATGCACCGGAAGAAGACGAGCCATAGATTACTCTGTAACTGGAAATTCTGTGATCGCCGGCTCTCTGGCTACAGACCAGCACCCTTTTAATTGCTGTTTTAGTAGGAGGCCCCTTTAAAAGCGACCAAGCATGGCACATACATATGAACTTTCCTAGTGGGGTGCCCATGTGGGCTGGTGAAGTAAAGTGCCAGCACCACCCTTAGTATTTTTCCTTACCTTCTTAATCAGTATAGTGTAGTAACTCAGAGGAACCGAATTCACCTTCGTGATCTCAGATAGCTACAAACTGGATTAGGAATAACCCTTTGGCTGCCAGAGCCTTTTTTTACACATAAGTTTGAAACATTTTAAACCTGAAGATTACTTAAAACCCCCAAAAACAATACATTTTATGAAAGCATACACCCTGGAGAATAAAATGGTGGTAGTTCCACTTTTTTTATATTGCAGAGTATTAGTGCAAGAGTTTATCAAGTGTAAAAAAAGAAAATACGCTAAAGTTCATGTTAGGAAATATAAGTGCAATGCATTTCTTAATGTTTTGTAAAATATAAAACATGAGGTTGTGCTGAGTAAATAGATACCCAGCAAGGTTTAGAAATTGTGTGTGCCCCATGAAACAGCAACAACGTTTTCTGTAGGTGACGCTTTTAGAACTTTTACAGGTCATCAGTTTAGAGTCGAATGCAAACAGTGGCCCTGGAATTATTGCTCTAAGGCTCCATGCACACTGGGCTTAAAATAAATGGCAGTTCCTCTGGCAGAAAAAACACTCATATAGAGCCTTTTTTACAGAGTTTAGACGAGTTTTGCGCTTTTTCTGCCAGTAAGCTCCAATCAGGAACCCAAACTAGAAGTTTTTATTTTATTTTTCCAGCCTCTAAACGCTGAGCTCAAAATCTGCCTGTAATTGTCCTTATGTGCATTGACACATAGGATAACATTGAGTTGCTTCTACAGGCAGAATGCAAAACTGTAGAAGCCACGATTTTTAAGCCAGTGTACATGGTGATATATAACGTTTAGTGCAATCAGTTGTTTCATACATGGGCACCCTGATACATACATTTGTGTGTAGGTGTAACATTTTTATTTCCACTAAGGTTTATTTTTTTATCACAAAGGGGACCAAAAATCTCCTATCTGGTATATTGTTGTAACACGCTTTCTTTATTGAAAGGGCAGAGGTTTTAGACCCCTGATGTCTCGCCTGCCCTTCATTAGTTGCCATCCTGGGCACAACAGCCGGATAAGGTGGCAGCAGCAGAAGTGATTTAGACCCCTTTCACACTGGACGAGTTTTTCAGGCACTTTAGCGCTTAAAATAGCACCTGAAAAAGCCTCATCTGCAATCCCAGTGTGAAAGCCCGAGTGCTTTCACACTGGGGTGCTGCATTGGCAGGATGTCCAAAAAAGTCCTGCAAGCAGCTTCTTCGCAGCGCTTTAGGAGCAGTGAATACACCGTTTCTAAAGCGGCCCTGCCTATTGAAATCAAAGGGCAGCGGCGCTTTGCAGGGGTGCTTTTAACTATTTAATCGGCCGCTAGCGTGGGTTAAAAGTGCCCTGCTAGTGCCCGAAAAGCGTCACAAAAACATCAGATAAGAGAATGGATTGTTCACTGGTACCGGTTCAGGAGGGACTGGCTGAGATTCGAATCATGTATGGGCAGGCTAAATGTGCCCAAGTATATCGATCAAATTGGATACAACCAGCCTGCTGGGTTTTACATGCGATTATTGCAAGTGGCTGGTATAGCCACTATCAATAAACACTGTTTTCTTCCGGCGGGCTACGGCTTGCCCTGCACAGAGAATACAATGGTTCGGTGGGATGGAAACCCATGTTTGCAGGAAAGACGTTCTCTCCATCTGTGGAGGGCATTATCCTTAATGCAGTGCATGTTAACGTGCCAAGTCATCACAATGATGTGAATGGCCCCTTAATCCAAGATTGTATGCTCTCACCAAAATGAGAAAAGAGGGGGGATCTTATAGCAGTGACGCATGCAGTTCAGGATGCACTCTTGTGCGCATGTACAGGAGTTGCGTTATTGGGCTAATGCCTGAAAAAAGACAACGCATACAGGGGAGATTGTGGAGACGGCCAGGGAAAACTTGTAGCTGCTGACTTTTTTATTTTTCCCTTAAAGCAGTTGTATACCCAAACACTATTAAGAAAAAAAAACCTGCAAGGCAAAGGCATAATGAACTAGTATGCAGCGCATACTAGCTCATTGTTATCAAATACTTGCCTCAGAATGAAGCCCCCGTATCGGAGCCCGGTCCACACAGAGGGAGCTGACATCTTGCCCTCTGCGTGTCTTCTGGGTTCATGGCTCCGGCCACACACAGATGACGTCACTGAGCGGGAGTTTTCTTCCCGGCAGCGTCTGCCAGACCTTCAGCTGGGCATTCATAGTGCATGCGCCGCGACTGCATGCAAAGGGAATATCTCCTAAAACGTACAGGTTTAGGAGATATTAATTTTACCCACAGGTGAGCCTTATTTTAGGCTTACCTATAGGTAAAAGTGTCAAATTTGGGTACGCAGCCACTTTATGGAGCCTGGAGCTCCATTTTTAAAGTACTTCTAAACCCCGACTTTTTTTACCTTATTGCATTCCCTGCATTAGGGTATAAAATGCCGGTAGGAGCAAGAGAGGTGGTCTATGGTTCTATATACAGCGAGACAATGGAGAACAAATATAGCCACCCTCTTGTCAAGAAGTTGCAACGAAAAAAAAACTTGTGATTTTGAGGAGGCTGAAAACATCCTGCCTGCTGCATGCAAGAGGTTGGGTGTGCACATTCATTGTATACCATTACAGAACTGGAAGCATTGAATAATGGTTGTAATGCACTGTTGCGCTACTTTAGAAAGGGACCAGCCCTACTCAGAAATACTTTTATGCATTAACCAATGTTTATTTTGATATTTGAAATTTACAATTTATTAATCCTTTCTTTATTATCAGAGACCAATCCTGCTTCAGGGCCATGAGAGGTCTATTACTCAGATAAAGTACAATCGTGATGGTGACTTGCTGTTTACAGTTGCTAAGGACCCAGTAAGTATAAAGCTGGATATACATGCTAAAGTTTATTTTTGTGAGCCACTTACATGGGGCTTCCTTTTATATATTAGTATGCAGTGTTAGCATGGGCACAGTGAGATGAACTTTTACAGTCATCCAAAAAAAGTGATAAAATTGGCATCAAACAACTCTTCAGTGAAAAAGTTTTATATAGAAATAAACAATTTTTTTATGTGAACATGAAAATAAAACGTGCCCCTTTTAAGTGAGAGTGTCACTTCAATTAAAGAAGAAATGCAGCCAAAGCTCATTTGGATCACAGGAGTGCAGTTTGTTTTGCATGCCTGTGACCTGTTTTCAGCAGAGAGCGAGTTGAACTCTGACGTCACAGTTGGTCCATGCACAGGCGTCATCACGGCCATAAAGTTGGGATCCGCCCAGCACCCTGCTCAGGCTTTGTGAGCTGCTGAGAGCCGGCCACTACTGCCCCCTACACAGCCCAGGGGGAGGGGGGGCAGAGCAGAGAGCTGCTGACAGTCGGCAGCTCTCTGCTCTGGGAGCTGTGAGAACCAAGCGGTGGTATTCGATCGCTCGGTTCTCAGTGTAGAAATGCTGGGGGACAGATGCTGCATCCACCTAGGTAAATATGATTCCCCCCCCCCCCAAAAAAAATACATCTCTCTTAAAAAAAAAAATAACCATATAAAAGGTATGGTGCTACATTTTTAACAAACCGTGAATAAACTGTCATAAAATTTGTGTATAACTTATAACTGCTTCACAGCTATTTCAATTTTGCAATTAGATTAAATAGAAGAAAATTAAGAAATATCAACTAGATTCTCTAAGGAGTATAAAGAAGGGAAAGTTTATCCGTGACGGAGAATCAAATTCTCTTATGTCTAGAAAAACGTCAGTTGAAAAGGAACCTGCAATACAAAAGGTTAAGGAGAGAATCTCTAGAAACGTGCATACCACTAATGTTATTGGAAGACAGAACCTCAGTGTTGGAAACACAAGTGTGCATATCAAGAACAGGCACAATTTTACTGGAGAAAGGTGGAGGCTAGACCCCCTACTAATGGAAGAAATGTAGGTGATTACCGGAACTATTGAAGGGGTGATCCTGCATATGGTTATGGGGTTCCAACTTACAATAGGTTTTCCCCACTATGAGAGATATCACCCCCAAGTTACAGTATGGGTATAGAGAGAATCCCCCTTTTAGGCCACAAAGAGGAAGGTTTAAGGGGGGAACAATAGAGACAGGACCTCATTTAGACCCCAGCAACATGGGGAATGGAGGGACATGGAAAGAACCATACCAAGCTCCCCAGCGTACCCCAAGGTGACAAAGAACAAGCTTCCTGATGATGCACTTCCTGCAAAATGCATTGAGGCTGCGCAGTCGCCACATCTGACATCACATCCGTTGGGGGACCCGCATCACTTCCGGGTATTGAAACGCACACCGGCTTGGTGCGAGCGGCGGAGCAGCTTTACTGAGAGGCTGTCTGTGTTGGTGCTTACCTAAAAGCACCTTATAATGTAAGTGCAATATATACATTTATTTTTCCTGGCAATTTTTAAATAAAATACTACACTGTATTTCCTCTCTTTGGGAATGGCTCATTGGCATCAAGCGACAGAACTTCTTGGGGGTACCTGTGTGTGCTGGATCCATTATTGCTGTTGGAGGTGATAAGAGAACAATGTTGTAATAGTGTGAAAAGTGACTTAGGCCTTTAATGGCAATTTGCAGTTAGTAAATGCATTTTTTTCCCTCACTGTGGTGGGGCACTTGAATTCGTCTACAAGTCACATTCTTTTTGAAGCACTGTGATTGAAAAAGCTGTGAAGGACTTATAAGTTATACACACATTGTATGATATTTTATATTCATTTGGACTGTTTATTCACTGTTGGTTAAAAAGAAGCGTCATACCTTTTCATATGGTTTACAATAGAGCCCTCATGCTTTAAAGTGACAGGTTTGGCTGTGTTTTTTTTTTTTATTATTTAGGATAGTTGCAACTTCCAAGGGCTGATAAGAACGAAGTGCCATTCATATGTTTCTCTTCAGCTGCTTTTGGCATGTAGGAGCACGGGCTTGATTAAACCATTGCATACCCTTTGGGCAGTGAAAGGTTGTGCTGGGGTGAGGGGTACTGGGGATGCTGGAAGCTGCAGAGGTGTGTAGAAGTGCAGTGATGTGCAAAGGGGTACAGAAATGTGCTAGGGATACTACGTTTTTTTTATTTTATTTTTTTTGGAGGTACAGAGATGTGCAGGGGGTATAGAGGCCATTTTAAATGGCAACCCCTAATTAAGATACACGCTGCTCCCAAAATGGCTGGCTGAACACATGGGGGGGGGGGGAAGTGTACCTGACGGTTTTTGGAAAGGTAGGCAACCATGCAGGAAGGGGTCCAGCTGCAGGACACATGAAAGTCCTGCTGTGGGACCGCAATAATGGGAGTAAAGGGCCTGGATCAGTGGCAAGGGGGGCCCCTTCATGGTTTTTTGCAGCGGGGTCCTGAAGGTTCTAGTTACGCCTCTGCCAGAAATGGGCTGGCTAGGGTACAAATCTGTATCTAAGGACTGTTCTTCATAATGCACATAATTTTACATGTAATTTAGAGTTCGCCTTCAAATATTACTTCTCATGTTTTAATATTTGTGTTTTTTTACTTCTAGGTTGTAAATGCTTTTTATTCTCTGAATGGAGAGCGACTTGGTACCTACAATGGCCACACTGGAGCAGTGTGGTGTGTTGATGTTGACTGTATCCTTTAAATTACTGAAGGTCAATCAGAATAATTTGGTGGGATAGAATGTTTCCATGGCAATGAAATAAATATGTGAATAGTAAAAAAAAAAAAATCGAATTCAGGTGTATGTATAGATTATATCAAACTCAAAACTGTGTGTGTGATATATATATATATATATATATGTGTGTATATATATATATATATATATGTATGTGTATATACACACACACTCTATCACAGTGGGTACAGAAAGTATTCAGACCCCCCTTAAATGTCCTCATTAATGTACACACAGCACCCCATATTGACAGAAAAACACTGAATTTTTGCAGATTTATTAAAAAAGAAAAGCTGAAATATCACATGGTCCTAACTATTCAGACCCTTTGCTGTGACACTCATATATTTAACTCGGGTGCTGTCCATTTCCTCTGATCATCCTTGAGATTGTTCTACACCTTCATTTGATTATACTGATTGGACTTGATTAGGAAAGCCACACACCTGTCTATATAAGACCTTACAGCTCACAGTGCGTGTCAGAGCAAATGAGAAACGTGAGGTCAAAGGAACTGCCTGAGGAGCTCAGACAGAATTGTGGCAAGGCACACATCTGTCCACGGTTACAAACACATTTCTGCTGCACTTAAGGTTCCTAAGATCACAGTGGCCTCTATAATCCTTAAATGGAAGATGTTTGGGACGACCAGAACCCTTCCTAGAGCTGGCCGTCCGGCCAAACTGAGCTATCGGGGGAGAATGGCCTAGGTGAGAGAGGTAAAGAGCAGCCAAAAGATCACTGTGGCTGAGGTCCAGAGATGCAGTCGGGAGATGGGAGAAAGTTGTAGAGTCAACCATCACTGCAGCCCTCCACCAGTCAGGGCTTTATGGCAGAGTGGCCCAACGGAAGCCTCTCCTCCGTGCAAGACACATGAAAGCCTGCATGGAGTTTGCTAAAAAAAAAACACCTGAAGGACTCCAAGATGGTGAGAAATAGAATCCTCTGGTCAGATGAGACCAAGATAGAACTGTTTGGCCTTAATTCTAAGCGGTATGTGTGGAGAAAACCAGGCACTGCTCATCTCACCTGTCCAATACAGTCCCAACAGTGAAGCATGGTGGTGGCAGCATCATGCTGTGGGGGTGTTCTTCAGCTGCAGGGACAGGACGACTGGTTGTAATCGAGAGAAAGATGAATGCGGCCAAGTTCAGGGATATCCTGGACGAAAAACCTTCTCCAGAGTGCTCAGGACCTCAGACTGGGCCGAAGGTTTACCTTCCAACAAGACATTAATTCTAAGCACACAGCTAAAATAATGGAGTGGCTTTACAACAACTCCGTGACTGTTCTTGAATGGCCCAGCCAGAGCCCTGACTTAAACCCGATTGAGCATCTCTGGAGAGACCTAAAAATGGCTGTCCACCAACGTTTACCATCCAACCTGACAGAACTGTAGAGGATCTGCAAGGAGGAATGGCAGAGGATCCCCAAATCCAGGTGTGAAAAACTTGTTGCATCTTTCCCTAAAAGACTCATGGCTGTATTAGATCAAAAGGGTGCTTCTACTAAATACTGAGCAAAGGGTCCATGTGATATTTCAGTTTTTCTTTTTTTAATAAATCTGCAAACATGTCAGTTCTGTGTTTTTCTGTCAATATGGGGTGCTGTGTGTACATTAATGAGGGAAAAAAATGAACTTTAAATGATTTTAGCAAATGGCTGCAATATGACAGAGTGAAAAATGTAAGGGGGTCTAAATACTTTCTGTACCCACTGTGTGTGTGTGTGTGTGTGTGTGTGTGTGTGTGTGTGTGTATATATATATATCTCTCTCTCACTCACACACACACACACACACACACACACTATATACAATTATTTATTTTACTTTTGTACTTAGCTGTGTGCTTTAAGTATATTGCTTGAGGAAGTCTGCAGCAAAGGGCATGAAGGCAGTGCTGTCAAAATAGGCACCTTACTGTACAGCTTCTTTTTTTAATTTGCTGACTGATGTCATTCACTTTAAGACCCCTTTCACACTGGGGCGGTGCAGGCATTAGCGGTAAAATTCCATTTTTAACTGCACTTTACCGCTGTTTTAGCTGTGCTTTTCGGCTGCTAGCGGGGCAGTTTTAACCCCTGCTAGCGGCCGAGGAAAGGGTATTTCAATGGGCAGGAGTGGTGTATACACCGCTCCAGCACAGCACCAAAGATGCTGCTTGCAGGACTTCTTTTTTTCCTGGGGTGGCTTGAGAGGCACTA
The DNA here is from genome assembly GCF_905171775.1 of Rana temporaria. Taxonomy (NCBI): domain Eukaryota; kingdom Metazoa; phylum Chordata; class Amphibia; order Anura; family Ranidae; genus Rana; species Rana temporaria. Next base: position 273,848,118 of record NC_053490.1, on the reverse strand, counting down.
TGTTTAGTGATAAAACACCTGAAAAGTGCCCAAGTGTGAAAAATGCTTGAGTAGTAATGAGGCCATTGTAGTTTTTAAAATTTGATTAGGCTGGAGTCAAACCTAAGCATTGCAGTGCCACACAAAACACACCTTGGTGCATTGCCATTCATTTTGAATAGCACACAATATCACCTCCTTAACAACACTATGGGGTTAATTAACTAAAGGTAAATAGTCTTTGCACTGCAAGTGCACCTGCTCTAGATCTGACGGGAACATGAAAGTAAAAAATAAAGGCATTTTGCTTGCGCATGATTGAAAGATCAAAATCTGCAGAGCTTTCCCTCAATTTAGAGTTTCCCCTCAGATCTAGTGCAGTTGCAGTGTGCACAGTATATTTGTCTTTAGTAAATTAACCTGTGATTATGTGCTCTGTATCTGAAAACAGTGCTGGTAAGTTTTTATTTTTTATTTTTTTTCTAGTTAATTTTAGTTTTTTGGCAAGCCAGATTCAAATATGTTGCTGCAATGCATCCTTAGTGAAAAGTAAAAGGTAAGATTAAACCGGCTATGGTGAGGTGGACAATAACTAAAGGCAACAATTTAAATTTTTATATTTTTTCAGTTTTGGATAGAGTGGAGATTGATTAGAACCCCTGTCAGTTTTTATTGCTGTCTGTGCCCCCTTTAGGGGGATTCATCCTCTTTTTTTTTTTTTTTTTTTTTTTTTTCCTATTAACAATTTTTAGTGAAAGTAAAAGAAAATCACACATTTTGGGTGGTCCCCTGAAAAGTAATAGTGGGGAAATCTTCCAATCGGGACACTAGATTTGGTGACCGGGGGGGTTCCCCAGGGAGTTCCCTTTCTCACTTCCTGTTTGGTTATGGGACAGGAAGTGAAGGTAAATCTCCCCAATGGGACAAAGATGGCAAAAATAATCCTTACAGGGGTTATAACACTCCCTTGCTCTATCCAAAATTAAAAACACACATTGCACAGACATGTTTCACTGTTGTCGCCATCAGGAAACCCTCCCTGGGAAAAGACATGCAGCAGTTGCTGGCGTATATATAGTAAGGAAGTGGCTCATAAGAGGCTACAGGAGTTCAGCAGTGCAATTTTTTATGCACTGCGCTTTAGCATAGTAAATGTCATTCAGTTAGGGTGTACATGTCCTTTAAAGTGGTAGTAAACTGCAGTTGAAGGATGTGCGCTGGTGATGTCACCGGCTGCATGCGCTCTGAGGTGATGTTCACTGTACCTACAGGTAAGCCTTATTATAAGCTACCTGTAGGTATAAGTGGTATAACAGAGTTTACTACCACTTTAAGTTTTTAGTATGAAATGAGCTCTACATATGTACTTCTTAAATTCTTTAATCGATTATTCAGGGGATACACGTCATGTACTCTCTGGATCAGCAGATAACTCCTGCAGATTGTGGGACTGTGAAACAGGTAAGTGCTTCTGGGAATCTTGTTGAGAGTGACTTATTTCTGGTCAGTGTTTTTTTTTTATTTAGAAGAATTGGCATAAACAATATAAAAGTAACTGTTTAAAAGTAATGGTTATCTGGTAAAATGTCTACATGTGCCTTTGCAAGTTTGAATTGCTTTAGTCCTAATTTGATGACTGCTGCTTTAGTTTACTAATCATTGTGATGACCGACTGTAACATTGTGTCATATGCTGACAGTGTTCAAATATGTAGCCATGGTTACGTTAACTATAGGGCAAGGCTGTGCAGATCCCATCCACCATGGCAACTAGGAAAAAGCAATTTGGTGATCAGAGACTTTGGGGGTTATTTACTAAAGGCAAATCCACTTTGCACTTGAAGTTGCACTGAAAGTGCACTTGGAAGTGCAGTTGCTGTAGATCTGAAGGGGACATGCAAGGAAAATAAAAAACAGCATTTTAGCTTGCACATGATTGGATAATAAAATCAGAACAGCTTCCCCTCATTTCAGATCTACCCCTCAAATTTACAGCGCCTAAACTTCCAAGTGCAATCTCAAGTGCTCTTTGCACTTGTAGTGCAAAGTGGATTTGTGTTTCTAAGCACATTCACTCAGATTTCTAGATAGCGACATGGCTTACTGCACACACAGCCGCCTATTTCCTGTTATGTGATGTTGCTGTCCTTTGATTAAAAGTCATAGGGAGCTGTCTGTGTGGGGAAGAATGTAATCATTACAGCCATGCCCAGCATCTGTAAGATGATGCAGTATTAAGCACTTAATTTCCAGCCTGTAATGCCCCTTAATTTTTCAGTGCTGTGATAGGTTGACAGACAAAAACTCGCGCAACACTAATGAAACTCTAAAGCGGAGTTCCAGCGCCTCCATTGAAACTGTGGGCACCTGGGCCGTGACAGCTTGCGGCTTTTCGGCCGGGCGCTCACTGCGCAAGTCGCGATGCGCTCTCCCAGTGGTTAGGCAATCTTCTGGGATCTGTCGCATGTCCCAGAAGATTGACAAGAGGGAGGGGCCACCAAATGTGGCACATAAGGGGGCAAGGAGTGCTTAATGCGGAAGTTCCACTTTTGGGTGAAACTCTGCTTTAATGAATTTCATGCAGTGAGGAGAGGAATGCCGATAACTGGCATTTCTGGTTTTACTCTGTGATCAGCTTTAAATGGACACAGCTAATAACATGGTAAAGAGCCTACGTCATAGGCTCTTTACCGTGATTGGTGATGCGCTGTGTCCGAGGGACACAACGCACCATCGAGCGTTGTGTGCCGGGAATGGGAGGACATCATGTGACCCCAGAACGAGAGTTCTCCTGCCAATCCGTCATTTCATGAAAATTGAACAGGTGTAAATATCCAAATTCCTCTAAAAATCTGCAGGTTTTAAATTTTTTTCCAAAACCATACATTTTCTGAAAATATAACCCCTAGAATAAAAAGGTGCTATGGTATTTGCACAAATGTTTATCAAACCAATATATTCATAAAAAATACACTAAAACCATTATTGGCAGATAAAAACTGCTAAATTTCTACTAAATTCCTACTAGATATAAAAGCTTAACCTGTATTAAGTTAATAAATAACAAATATTTGTAAATTTTAAATTGTGCCTTTTTTAAAAAAAAAGTGAAAATTGGACGTACGCAAACGTTTCCTAGAAAATCTCATTCACGGGGCGAGGATGTTCGTGATAGGTGGAACACTGACTCGCTTGCTGAGAAACTGTGTTCCCCTATCACGGACGAGGATGAGGAGGCGGCGCGGCTTTTGTACACTGGATGGCCGCCGTCTGAGCATGACACAGGCATTACACGCTGTCTCTCTCTCCCTTCCCAGGTATCGGATCAGGCATCAGGAGCATTTGTGCGAGTACAAGTACTCGCGCAAATGCTCAGTATCGGGACAACCCTAGTAAATATAAAAGTTAAAACTATGTTGAGTTGATAAATAACAAATATTTGTACATTTTAAATTGCACCTTTTTGTGAAATGGTGAAAACAGAAGGTAGGAAAAATAGAAAACAAGAATTTACTCAAAGAATCCGGAGGTTACCTTTTTTTACTTGCAGCTTTCAGAATTTGAAAAGACCCCTCAAACTAGACATTTTCGATAAGCACATGACCTATAGAATAAAAAAAGTGCTACTGATTTGTTGGGCCCGCAATAATTGCACAAATGTTCATCATATCGCTATTTTCACTAAAATCATTAATATTGCACATAAACACAACGTAACTTACAAAATTCCTGCTTAATTACTACTAAAGCATCATTCACATGTGACATGCTAAAGTGTATTTATGTCAATTGGGATTCAATGGCTGCACAGGCATAGCTGCTGTTCTCAATCTGATATCTGTGTGGATACATGACCCCAAACGCAGACAGTGTGAGCTTAGGGACATGCATGCGTCCCTGTAAAGGTATGCTGTGTATGCCCTGTGTGAACAAGGCCCTAGGCCCCTTTCACACAAGCACACCGATCGGATCTGCCTGTCTGTTTTTCAAACGTGCCCAATCAGACCCCCCATTGTTCTTTATACACTCGCCTGCAATTGGTCCAGTCCACTAAAAACAGACGGATGGGGATTCCATTCCATCTAGCAGATCAGATCGGATTGTATCCAATGGAAATGGACAGGCGTTCCGTTTCCATCTGACCCATAGAGAACAGCGGCCTGTTTCTGTTTCCGCTCTGTATCAGCGGGGGAAGACGCAGACCTGTCATCTGCCTGCTCAGCGGACAGATCCCCCTTCTGAGTAGGCGGGTCTGCTTGACAGGTCCATTAGGGGCGCCCGGGGTGCTACACGAAGGAGAGTGCTAAACATATGTTTACCAAACCCCCCACTCGCGATCCCCAGCCTGTCAAATAGCCAAAGAAGAAGCTGCAGGCTGCGGCAGGGGAAGGAGAGAAGCCCACGGGAGCGGCAAAGGAGGGATGCCCGCTTATGATGGTCGCTGCGGGGGATCAAATTTGCGTGGTATGGAGGGGGGTAAACAGTGCTGGGGCCGAAGAAGGGTGGTGGGGGGCATAGTTTTAGGTGGAAAAGCACGCCTGCGGGTGGAGAGGCTGGGGACAGGGAAGCAGCGGCATAGAGGGGGATCGGTCAAATAACCCTGATCATCGGGCTGTAATTCGCTTATCGGAGTTATAGAATTGTTCAGCAGTCTGCTGAACAATTCTGCTATATGTTTATGGTCATTGAAGTGACCATGAGCTTATAGGAGAGGGGGGAAAAAAGAGGTCCGTACAGCATACGGACTGAGCCACCTGGGGGGGGCATTGTTGTAGGTTTGTACGGCAGCGAAAGGGTTAAAAGAAAACGATAAAAACTATTGAAAAAATAGTTTCCCTTACTTTGTATAATAAAAAAATACCAGGACATTATGAACACACAATGACCCCTTTTTGGAAAGCAGACACTCCCAAGGTGATCTCATTTTCTTACTACAATTTTTTTGGTAGGGGTTTAACAGTGAAGCTGGAGCTAGGAATTATGGGGAGGGGACTGCAATGGAATAAGAAAGTTGTACACGGATCATTCATAGCATTACGACCACATGACAGATAAAAGTGAATAACATTGACCATCTCATTACAGTGGCACCTGAAAGTGTTTGTGATATAGTAGGCAGGAAGTTAACATGTTGTCCCTGAAGCTAATGTGCTGAAAGCAGGAAAAAGGGCAAACGTAAGGATTTGAGTGACTATAATGAGGGCCAAAATGTAATGGTTAGACTGGGTCAGAGCAGCTCCAAAACTGCAGCTCTTGTGGAATATTCCCAGTCTGCAGTGGTCCGGACCTATCAAAAGTAGTCCAAGGAAAGAAAACCAGGCATAGCAATATTCTGACAGCCAGAGGCAGAGGCATGATGGGAAGTTCTGCAACAGCTGGAGGTCCGCTAATTGCATATCCCTGAACTATATCATCATGAGTGGGTAGCTGAGTTCTAGACAAATAACTACTAAATTGATTAGGTGAATGCTGCAGCCTTGAGGGGATGCTTCATCTAAAATGCTTGCAAAAGGAAAGGAAAAGACAGTGAAGTAGTTAAAAATAGGAAATTATTAAATGTGAATAAATTTACTCACAAGAGTAATGAGAAGCGGTGCAAGAAGTGAATGCTCTGCAACATCAGGCTAAGCAGCCAAGAGTGGAGGAAAGCCATATGAACACAGGCAATTTCATTTTTTTTTTTTGTTCAGGTATTTACCAAAACATATTCAAGATATAGTTGTATAATGGATAAGGGCTGAAAGTGCACACTCTCAGGTTTAATTTGAGAGTATGTACATCCAAATCGGAGAAAGGGTTTAAGAATTGCAGCCCTTTAGAATAGGGACCAACAGTAATTGGACAATTGAATCAAAAGCTGTTTCATAGCCAGGGGTGGGCTACTCCTTTGTTATTTCTTAATCAATTAAGCAGGTAAAAGGTCTGGAGTTGATTCTAAGACCCCATACACACTATTAGATTTTCTGCAGATTTTTGTCTTTTATTTTCCAAATTACAGCCATCGTTTTTAAGAAAGAAGATGTGCTCAGTTTTTGTTATATTTTTATATTTATTTCTTTTTATTTTGCTAATATTCTAACCGAAACTGCCTACTTTGTCTGCTTATCTTAATCAACTTTCTTTTTGTACTTTAGGGAAGCAGCTAGCCCTTCTAGAGACTAATTCAGCTGTCAGGACCTGTGGATTCGACTTCGGAGGCAACATCATCATGTTTTCCACAGACAAGCAAATGGGTTATCAATGCTTTGTCAACTTCTTTGACCTAAGAGATCCATCCCAAGTTGGTGAGAATTTAGGAAGCACTGAGAGCCTGAGGAAAAATATAAATGCTTGCAGTGATTTTTAAAATTGTGTACAGATTTTGACCGAAAATGGTTCCTTCTCCTGGCAGCACTGTTCGCCAAGTTATTACCGTTAGACATAGAAATAAACCACTTCAGGACTGTAAACCCCCTATCCCTTTTTTTTCCCTTTCAATAATTTTTATTTGAAATGTTTTCACAATTACGAATCTAACTTTTGATCAGTTTACAGAAGAAAAGAGTTTTTAAAGTATTGCAGACAACAACACTTATAACAGATTTATGTTAATGAACATTAATTCGGAGAGAATGTGCAGTGCGCAATTCTCTTACTGTTATTAAAAAGGACTTTATAAAATGAGAAAATTAGATGGGATAAGAGAAGCGGGAGGGAGGAGGAGCATAGATATTGAGGGGTATCAAAGAGCAAGTAAACCCCCAAAAATGTTTCCTGTAAAAAAAAAAAAAAAAACCCTGCAAGAAAAAGGCATAATAAGCTAGTATGCATAGCATCAGTGCTGTGTTTTCTGCAAATATCTCCTTGACTGTGTAGGAGATATTTCTTGCACCTACAGGTAAGCCTTAATCTAGGCTTACCTGTAGGTGCAAGATGTGTGGTTGGGTTTACAACCACTTGTAAGTATAAACCAAAAAGGGGGGAAACCCCCTTTGGGGGTAATGAGAGAAGAGTAAAGATTTAGAGGGAAACTAAGAAGGCCCCAGAGTTTCTAATGTGCCTTTCCCTACCGTAATCTTTAAAGAGAAGCTTAATGTTTGTTTGGTTAGTGAGGCATGGACATATTGCAAGCGGTGATCATATTTACAGTGACCTTTTGCTGGAGCGGACAAGGGGCAGCGTTTGATATCCATACAACGGTGAGAATTGCTGAAGATAGGGATTTTGGAAAGCACTCTATAGCATAAGTGGGTGCCCAGGAGGTGACAATTCAATCTTCTGAGTTTGTAGCTGAACCGTGACCACCAAGTACTTGCGCTCCATTATAATATGGTATTGTGTCTAAGTGGATTTTTGAATTAGATCTTATGTTAGACTTGGTATAATGCCTGCAACATTTAACCAATGGGTGTCAAGTTTTGTTTTAAAAACAAGCTAAAATATCATATTACTAAAATATTTGGTTGGTTCCTTGGTTCCAAAGGCAATTTTTTTTTTTACCTTAATGTGGTAGTAAACTCTCTGTTCTATCACTTGTACCTACAGGTAAGCCTATAATAAGGCTTACCTGTAGGTACTGTGAGTATCTCCTAAACTTGCACTGTTTAGGAGATATTCAGAGTGTGCATCGGTGCATGCACTCTGAAGGTCCGGCATACAGTGTCAGACCTTCAGAGCTCGTTCCGTAAACGGCGGCTCTCGTGCGCATTACGACATCACTCCCCCGGCCACTCCTATAGCCAGAGGCTGCAAACCCGGAAAGAAAGACTGGGGGAAGATTGAACCCCTCTAAGCAGTGACAGCACATCACTGGAGGGCTTTATTTTAAGTTAAGTCTCTCATTATGTGCTAGTATGCAATGCAAACTAGCACATTAGGAAATTGCCTTGCAGGGGATTTATTTTCTTTTTTCTCAACTGCAGTTTACTACCTCCTTTATTGCATTCCCTGAATTCATGTAAAAAAAAAACGTTTTTATAGCTTTCTGTCCTCCCCCCACTTCCCTGTGTGAAGGGGAAGAGAGGAGAGGAGAAGAGAACCAGCACTATGCTCGGATGCATCTCTTCTCCCCTCTCTTCTCCCCTCTCTTCCTCTTAACACTCAGGGACTCGGGCTTCTGCTGCTGTCAATCAAATGCGGTGAGGAGGTGGCAGGGCTAAGCCACGCTGTGTGTACACACACACACAGCGTTGGCTTAGCCCTGCCGCCTCCTCACTGCATTTGATTGAGGTAAGGGAGAGCACTGTATTTATAGTGAAAGAGGGGATGTGAAGCAAAAAGTGCAAGACTATCCGATATGCACCTGCGGACAGCAGACCAAAAGGGTGATATTAACGGACAGTCGCACCAAATGTGGAGCCGTCGTCTCTTCTGCCCGCACCCCCTCCAGCACAAGTCAGAGACTAATGGGTAAATTCTAGCAAGGGATGTTGGCACAATAGCTTTCCGTTAGCTGCCGGGAGTGCACTCTCGACACATCTGTGTCGGCTAATTTGTATGCAAATATGCTGCTACTTGGTGGCGGTGCCAAGGCCAACCCGCCGAGAGGCCGTATATTTGCATACGGTCGGCACCTTGGGGTTAAGGTTTGACATGTTGGATGTTAGCTGCCATGTTAGCTGCCGGGAGCGCACTCTCGACACAGCTGTGTCGGTGTGTGTGTCTCTCTCTCTCTCTCTATGGAGTGAGATATGGAGCCAAGATTGTTGGCGGGAGACTTGAGAAGGTTCGGGGCCGCTCTATGCAATACCATTGCACAGAGCAGGTTAGTATAACATGTTTACCTTTTGGTAATCCTTTTCAATTCTCACAGAGCAAGTAATTTTCAGTTTTTATGTATTTAGTCATTTATTTTACTTTGCAGATGCTAATGAACCATACATGAAGATCAGTTGCAGTGAGTCCAAGATTACTAGTGCTGTCTGGGGGCCGTTGGGTGAGAACATCATCGCTGGCCATGAAAATGGGGAATTGAATCTGTACAGTGCAAAGGTAAGCTAAATGTATTCATTGTTTGAACACAAATCAGTTTGTAGATAATTTTCTGCAATATATTTTTATGTGCTTATTCCGACATTACATATTGTTTAATAGTCCATAAACTTCTGCTTAGTATACATATTACCATCATGTATATTGTGTGGTGTCAATATATACATGAATTAGTAGATAACTTGTAAAACTTTTCCTTCCGTTTACTTAAATTTTTAATTGCCCTTTAAAGCTCCGTACAATGCCAGATGGTAAAAAAAAATCCACCACCGTATGAGGTTTCTGTACAAATGGGCCAACGTACATATTGGAGAGAAATATAAATGTATTTTAAAGTGGTTTTAATTTATTTATTTTGCAGTCTGGTGAGATCGTCACCAATGTTAAAGAACACACAAAGCAGATCAATGATATCCAGGTTTCCAGGGATATGACCATGTTTGTCACAGCATCCAAGGATTGCAGCGCAAAGGTAAGCAGATGCTTTTCTTTGGTTGTTTTTTTTTTATTGTGATACTGTAGTGCTACGACATTATCTTGGATTTTTTTCCATGTTGCTTTATTTTTTTTAAATAAATATATAATCTTTTATTTTACATTTTAAGCCATACAAAACAATGGAAAGAAAAAGGGATAAGGGAAAGGCACAACTCACCTCAAAAACAAACACTTATATAAGTAGCGCAATAATTCAGTACACCATAACCATTATGAGCCTAAACCTGTCCTAGATTTTCAGAAGAAAAGAGCTTGCATAATCAATGGGGGAAAAAAAAGCTCAAAGTATCTTAGGTGCTCAAAAAATTAAGTAGAAACATATAAAAAAAAAAAGTATACAAGTACTGCTAAGGACTCTCTGAATCGGCAGACACAAACACACCTGGTTCATTGGCTGATAGGGTAGGACTAAACTAGAAACACCAATTTTAATTCTATATCTGGTTTTGATTCAGATTCCGGTTTGCTTAAACAAGTTGCCCGAATGCAGGGTTCGCCAAGGTTGGCAAAGCAGTATCTAGACTAGAGTAAACTGGGGCCTGTCCAGAGGCCCAGATTGAGTCGAAGCGCTCACGAGTTCCCTTGCAAGTGGTCACCCATTCCTCCGCTTCCATTATCTCTGTTACCTTCGCAAGCCAGTCCTGTTCACTCGGAACTTGCGGGCTCTTCCAATGAAGTGTTATAAGGTGCTTTGCAGCATTAAGTTGAGGGAGAGCACTGCATTTAGAGTGAAAGGGGGGATGTAAAGCAAAAAGTGCAAGACTATCCGATATGAACCTGCGGACAGCAGACCAAAAGGGTGATATTAACGGACAGTCCCACCAAATAAGGAAAAGTGTTCCCTTCTGCCCGCACCCCCTCCAGCACAAGTCAGAGACTAATGGGTAAATTCTAGCAAGGGACAGGGGCACAATAGCTTTCTGTTCGCTGCGGGGAGGTAGGGATCGCAAGGGCGGTTTGCTGTGTTTCTGAATCGGTGCGATTTCTCACACAAAATGGCCCATCAAGGTGTGAATGGAGCCTTTCAAATTCACAGCTCTGGTGAGCAGAAAAGCATCAAAGAATGCACAGCATGCTAAACCTTGAGACCATGGGCTTCAACAGCAGAAGACCATGTTGGGTTCTACATCTGTCAGCCAAGAACAGAAAGCAGAGGCTTCTTAGGGCACAGGTTCAACATAAATAGACTGTTGAATTTTGATTTCTGCTGTGGCACTTGGCTGATAGGCCAGTTATTGTATATAATTGAACACCCTGAAAATTTGGAACAGTTGATTTGCAACATTGTGTGTGTGTGTGTGTGTGTGTGTGTGTGTGTGTGTGTGTTGAGCGCCAAGGGAGGCTCTACTTAGCATTCCTATTCCTAATGAATTGCGCAGTGAGTGTATATAGTTAATGAATTTTGCACCTGAACCAATTTTTTGTTCAACTGACTTTTGAATGCCTTTTATTTACAGACGAGAATAATGCTGTACATAGGCACACAAATATTTCTAATGATAATGTTTACATTTTTTTTTTTTTTTTTGTTCTCTTTACAGCTGTTTGACACCACAACATTGGAGCATCAAAAGAGCTTTCGCACTGAGAGACCAGTGAACTCTGCAGCAGTGTCTCCAATATATGACCATGTAAGGAATTTTTTCTTTTTAAGTATTTCTACATTCCTATTCTGAGAAGTACAAGGGTCTACAATTAATTTATGTTTCCAGTGTGGGTTATCCCCATTTTCCAAAATAAATCTACAACATCTTCATTTTTATATAGTTGTGGAATGAAGAGCTTTGCTTACATGTATTTAGTTTAATACTTTCCCTATTGCTGTTTAGTTTGTTATTCGTACCAAAGTTTCCTTCTCTTCTCTTTTTTTTTTTTTTTTTTTTTAAATAACAAACATATACGTTGCCTGCTCGGTGCAATTATTTTGCACAGAGCAGCCCTGATTCTTCTTTCCTGGGGTCCCCCTTTTTGCCCTCCCGAGTGCCCCATAGCAAGCCACTTATGGGGGGGCACTTGTTTGGGCTCGAACCCAAGCCTCACTATTTGCATCTATTGACGCACATGATTTGGCTCAGCCCCACCCCCACTCCCTCATCATTGGATTTGAATGACAGCAGCAGGAGCCAATGGCCCCTGTTTCTCTCACTGAGTCCAGTGAGGTGGGGGGGCAGAGAGCAGCGCTGTTGCTCCCGGGCACAGAGCTGTATCAAGCTCGGGTAAGTATTTAGGGGGGTGCGTAAAGGGCATTCTCTGCATTAAGGTAAAAAAACCTTTAGCAATTCCCTCCAATGTTCAACAACTAAACTTGCTACATGCACCAGAGAGGAACATTATGTTTACATAGGAAGAGCCCAGAAAGCAAAATTACAGCATGTGTAGATAGATAATCATTTCAACTTTCTTTGATCACCTCATGTCAGCATACTTAGAGCAATTTAGTAGCAATGTTAAGAGGATGGATAAAACATATACAAACACCAGTGCTGCTGCAAAAAAAATAACTAATTGTGAGACAAGGCCCAAACGACTGATTGGGCCGCTGGCTACATCCCATTTGCAGAGGTGAATTAATGTTTTTGCCATGCTGCTCTGCACATAACATCTGCAGACACTTTGGCTAAAGATGCTCACAATGTCTCCACACCTCTACTCAAATGAACCCGGAGGAATGGGAGGTCTGACGCCTTATAAACCATCTGAATCGCCTTAAAGGTCCATCCCAAGGTCCAGAGGACCAGAAAGGCTATCCCAGTGTTTCTCAACCCTTTTCCCATCAAGGCACCCTTTTAAAATTATGGACAATATCAAGGCACCCCACTCTATAAAATGTAAAAAAAGAAACCAAACGTTTTATGTACTGCAGCATTAGAGGCGATTCATTCTTTCAAAACAAATATTATTTCGCGCACGGATACTGACTAGTGTTCCAGGGTATCTTCTTCTTTAACAGATGTTGGGACATTGGTGGCTGGTGACATTGGTGGCTGGCCGGTCTTTTTTTTTGGGGGGGTGGGCTGTGAAGCAGCAAGCTGTTACAGCCAGGTGCCCACAGTTCAAATGCAGAGGACTGAAGACCTGTGGATAAGACTACCCGGGTGAGCACAGCACTGAATCCTGGGACAGGTGAGTGTCTGTTTATTAAAAGTCAACAGCTAGTTTTTTAGCTGCTGACGTTTAATTTTCATAAAGCCCAGTGTGTTTTGATCAATGCTGACAAGGTGGACACTTGGACCTTTAGGGTACTGTAACCATTGTCAAGGGCCAAGAAAATTGGGGGGCATGCTAAAAGTAGATTTTTTTTCAGGTTCCAATCATGTTTCCTTGCCATCTTTATAAACTTGGCAAAGCTCTATGGGTATACTCTTTTGGTAGCCTTTAACTGGTGAAGAAAGACCTTGATGCTGAAACGCAATCTCTTCAAACATCATTTCATTACCCTTAGACTGCTCACGTTCAGATATAGAAGGTTTTCAGAACAGAAGATCTCTACTGCACAGTAATGGTAATGGGAGGAGGTTTTGCAAAATAGAGGAAATTGTTGTGGCAGTGATCAGGGATATGACATGTGGCGGTGATTAGGGATTATATGACTGATGTGGCAGTAATTGGGGACGCTGTAACTGGTGTGCCGGTGATCGGGAACATTGACGGGTTAAAATTTAAGTGGCATTTTATTTTTATATATACAGTGTATATATAAGAAAGCTGTGACCAATCAGAGCTCACACAGTAAGCAATGTCAGCAATGTTTATTACTGTTCACGTGCTCAATGTGATTGGCCACAGTGATCACATGGTACCAGGGCTGCTCGCAGCTGCCCAGTACAATGATCGGTGATCGGCTGCAGAAAATGCAGAAGGATTTATGGGTATGTCAACCTGCATTGGCGCTGCTCCTGTCCAGCTCTTTATTTACTGTGGCTGGATGGGAAGTGGTTAAAAGAAATAAATTAATATAGGTTCCAAAAAAAAAAAACATCCATACTCGCCTTAATGCTGCAGCTGTCCCCTATCAGCTCGATGATCAAGAACTGAGCAATCGCATGACTGCCGATTGCCTGGCTCTCGGTCTTCTCTGAACAGAGAGCTGTAACTGTCGGTCATTGTTCTCTGCTCTTCCCCTCCAGCACTCACTGGGCTGGAGCGGATGAGGGCGTGGCTGGCTTCAGCACTGAGAGCCGGAGCCAGCTGCCAGTCAGGCACTTAATGAAGGTACATTATTTAGCGACTTGCATGATTGATGATTAAAACAGGCACATTTAAAGGCGTTGCAAAGGTAAAAGTTTTTTTACCTTAATGCATCTGACAGCTACGAACACCCGAGCCCCCGTTTTACTTGCCTCACCGTTCGAAAGTCCAGGGCGCGTGCTTGTCATCCTGTTCGGTTCCCAGCCTGGCCGTTGATTGGCTGGGCGGATTGATAGCAGCGCAGCCATTGGGCTGGCGCTGCTGTCAATCACAGCGGATGACGCGGCGCGCCCGAGTTATACAGTCGGCGGCTATGGCCGCCGCTGTATCACGGGAGCGCGCTCGCAAAAGCTTTCCACCATGCGAGCTCGCTCGCATGAAGGTAGAAAGCTTTTGCGAGGAGGAGCTGAGACAGCCGCCGAGGGACCCCAGACGACAGGATTCGAGGCCACTCTGCAAAACGAGCTGCACAGTGGAGGTAAGTATAACATGTTTGTTATTTAAAAAAAAAAAAAATTCTGCCTTTAGTTTTCCTTTAAGTATACAGGTATCCGGGGTAAAGCTGCTCTCACTGCTGTCAGTCTGCAATCGCGACCGGGGAAGACTACCCTGAAAGCTTGGCTTGAACCACTCGTGGACAACTTTACCCCGGATGCCTGGATACTTAGATGTGCCCATTTTTTTTAATAATCAACCATGTGAGTTGCTAAATGTTGTACCTTCATTAAATGTAACCATATTACTACACTTGGAGGCACCTCTCTCCTCCCTTTATACAAGTAGCGTCATGTCACTGATTATATTAAGACAAAATGTATTAAAAAAACACTTTCAGACCAAGGTTTTACTGTATATGTTTACCCCCACTGTATTTGTTTTAGTATTGGTGAAGTTCTTGAAAGAAATATGAGTGCAGATTCAAAATGCTTTGAGGCTTTGTAACAGATATGCTGCCTACTAGTAAACATTTACCATCAGAGCACAATGTCCTGCATCATTGGCTTATCTTTTGCTTGTGTTGTGAAGTTGGTGCTCATCTCCAACTCGGCCTTCATTCATTATGTAATGGTCTCCTTGCTAGTAGCATGGTTGGACAAAGGTGCTAGTAGAGGGGCAAATTGTTTGACAATGCTTCTCGGCAACCACAGGAGGGACCCTGTAGTATTTGATACAGATTTTTAAGATAAAGTGATACTTTATATTGATCTTTATTTCATTTTAATTATCCCCTTTTATTAATTGTTGAATTTAATGAAGTTGAAAAAAAAAATTTGAGTCATTAATCTAGTTATCGTTGCAGGTTGTTCTGGGAGGAGGACAGGAAGCCATGGATGTGACAACAACCTCAACCAGGATTGGTAAATTTGAAGCTAGGTAAGCAGAGTTTTTGAAGGAGCAGATAGATAGTTTTTGCTTAAAGTACTGAAGGCTAATAGTTTTTTTATTTTTTTTACAACAGGTTTTTCCATGTTGCTGTTGAGGAGGAATTTGGAAGAGTGAAGGGCCATTTTGGACCTATCAACAGTTTAGCTTTCCACCCAGATGGTAAAAGGTAAGCGTACGTAAAACCACTTCCCTACCGTAGGACGTCAAATGAAGTCCTGTACCTTGTGTGGGGATATCTGAATGATGCCTGCAGCTACAGGCATCATTCAGATATCCTTCTTTTCAGGCGGCGATTCTGCACACCATAAGAATGATCATAGCGGCGGTTCTGTCGCTTAATCATTCTTATAGGCGCCGCCCCCCCCCTCCCGTCGCCATCTGGAGCTTCTCCGGGCTCTCCCGTGCTTTCGGAGGCCCAGAGAACGAATCAACCGCCATCGGATAGGGATGATAGAGATCTCTATGGCCATGGAAGGGCCTGAGTTTGTCGTCATGTCACGCCCCGAACAATTTTTTTTTCACAATCTCATGCTTTCCAGCCTGGAGGAGAGATGGTGGGGTCTTATTGACCCCGCATCTCTCCATAAAGAGGGCCTGTCATACACTATTCCTATTACAAGGGATGTTTACATAAAAAAAAAAAAAGTGTAAAAATAAAAAACGCCCCTGTACTCAGTAGCTCGCGCTCAGAAGAGAACGCACACGCAAGTCCCGCCCACATATGTAAACACCGTTCAAACCACACATGTGAGGTATCGCCGCACGCGTTAGAGCAAGAGCAATAATTCTAGCACTAGACCTCCTCTGTAACTCTAAACTGATAACCTGTAAAAAATAAAAATAAAGAAATTAAAGCGTCGCCTATGGAGATTTTTAAGTACCAAAGTTTGGCACCATTCCATGAGTGTGCGCAATTATAAAGCGTTAGAAGTTAGGTATCTAGTTACTCGGCATAACATCTTTCACATTATACAAAAAAATTGGGCTAACTTTACTGTTTTGTTGTTTTTTAATTCATGAAAAAATTCACCAAAAAAAGACGTTTGAAAAATTATTGTGCAAATACTGTGCAAGGTAAAGTTGCAATGACCGCCACTTTATTCCCTAGGGTGTCTGCTAAAAAAAAAAATATATATATATATATATATATATATATATATATATATATATATATATATATATATAATGTTTGGGGGTTCTGAGTAATTTTCTAGCAAAAAAATATGAATATACATGGAGAGAAGTGCCAGAATAGGCGCGGTATGGAAGTGGTTAAAAAAAAATGAAAGGGTTAATCTAAAGGGTTAGGCCACAGGTGTCAAACACAAGGCCCGCGTGCCAAATCCGGCCCTCCAGGCCATTTCATGTGGCCCTTGCACCTCTCATGCAGCTGCAGGAGGGCCCCTGCAGTCCTCTGGTCCTACTCCAAACCCCTACTTTCTGCTTTCAAGCAATGCACCCAGCTTCTCCCCAACAGCAGAATAAGGAAAAGGGGGGGGGGGGGCACTGAGATGTAAGGGAGAGTGGGGGACTCAACTTCTGATGGTACTCTTGACATCTAATGTAAAGGGGAGTGGATACATTGGACATCTAATCTTAGTTACATCCGGCCCTTTTGAGGGCAATCAAATGCTGATGCGGCCTTGACACCCCTGGGTTGAGTTTGACACCCCTGGGTTAGGCCATCTGCAGGTGTCTGCAATTTGGGGAGGGTGTTCATGAAACCTTTTGTCTGGTATAGGGGAGTTGGTGGTGTCATTTTGGAGATGATGTATTGGTGTAATATGGATGGTTAAGAATCAGTCCAGTAGACCAGGGGTGGGCAATTAATTTTCCCAAGGGGCCACATGAGAAACTGGGACTGTTGTGGAGGGCAGAACCGAATTCTGCTCAATATTAATTTTGGATCTAGGAAGATCTGCAAGTACATAAACATATAGAAAACAAACACCTCCCACTAGCAATAATAGATAGGAAATAGGTTATACAACAGGTCTCTTTCAGACGGGCAGTCAGGAGTGGTAAAAACGGGTGGCTGAGCCATGGGTTTGCCTCCCCCTTTACCTTGGCCACCCATTTGAACTGACAGGCTCAGAAGGTGCATGCTGACAGTGGAGGGTTGGATAGGGACAGATGTGGCTCTGGGGCTGCAATTTGCCAAGGTCTGCAGTAGATGGTCTATGGGCGCACATCTATTTTGCAAGAAGGGGGTGGCTGACTGACTGCCATGTCTTCAAGCTGTACCCACATGTACAGGTGCAGATATGTACTGCTGCTGTATGCAGGAGATGTGGTAGCACACTGGTGTCAGTGAGTGGCATAAATCCATTGCAAGTACAAGTAGTGGAAGTGCTGTGTATGGAAGGATCAGATGCTGTGTGGTGTTTTATGCTGTGGTGGGTGATGTTATAAGTGCTTTTGCATTGGCTGAGTTTTGTGTTAGGTTGTGGGTGCCCTTAATCCAGGATATAGAAGGAAAGGAAAAACTACTACTGTAAAAGTTAAGGCTAGGTTCACACTTGTGAGGTGCGAATTCCAGCTCTCTTATCTCTGCAAAAAGATAAGAGAGCTGTTCAGCAGATCATCTCCATTTTTAGCTGCGAATTTGGTGACCTGGGAGGGGGGAAGTGTAGTGAGGAGGAGAGAAATCCTGTTGAGAACTGAACACATCTGCGAATCAGATGCGTGCCCATAGAAGATAATGTGCCTGAATTTGAACTTTGAAAACGCCTGCGATTTGTGGGAAATGCGCAGTGCAGTGAACCAGCCTCATTTGAAATCAATGTATTTTAAAATGTAATGTGAAGTGGATGCGGTGTAAGCCCACTAGCTGAACAGCTACTACGCCGATATATATATATTTTTTTTTCTTTTTATGTTCCAGGAAAAATTGCATTACAACAAATATTTTAAACATCAGACTAATATGACAATTTCTGTCTCTTTTTCACAGTTACAGCAGCGGTGGAGAGGATGGATATGTCAGAATACATTACTTCGATCAAAATTATTTTGACTTTGAGTTTGAATCTTGAGAAGAAATAAAAGTGCAAGCAGTTCAATGAAAAACTCTTTAAAGTGAGCGTATCATGTTTTGGACAGTCTAAAAAAAATAAAAAAAAATCTCTTTACCAGTTGAACTTCCTTTAAAGTGTATATCCACTTTTGCAGTCAATTTTTTAGAAAACACCAACATGTTTGGTTGCCGATCACACAGTATACCTAAAAAAAAAAATAATAAAAAAATAATAATATTTTTTTAGAAAATAAATATTTCCTACCTTTTTTAGATGTTTCTCGGGAGAAAGTCTCGTGGCTAACACTAAGGGTATCTCTGAACCGTGTCAGTGAGTCTGTCCTAAGGATGGGTTGAATTTTCCTCTCTAATATAAAATGCTTAGCCTTGCTTCTAAACCTTTAAGCCTTTCTGTCTGTACATTATTTAGACATGATTATAGCATATACGGCTATTCGGTCCCCACAAAAAGAGTACTAGTAGGATTTTTCAGGCTGGAATTTCTGGAACGGAACATTTAAGAAGCTGCATTTTTTTTAAATAACAGGCACTCCAGTCTTCCCCCAAAAAATTAAGTCAGCAGCTGCAAATACTGTATCTGCTGATTTTTAATATGAAGACACTTGCCTGTACAGGGATCCAGCTCTCTCCTTACTTGAGCCAATTCATCAATCGGCTTCGGGTCCAGGTGCTGGCATCTTAACCTTGCGGCTTCACGGCCGGCTTCCCACTGCGCATTGTGAATGGTCCTGCAGTGTTCTGGTACCTGCCATGTGTCCCAGAAGGCTGCAGGAGGGGATGAACTTTTGCAGCGATCCGACCAGATCTAATGGTAACCATTACTTGTCCAAAACCAGGTTACCTGCTCACACCCACCACCCCAAAAACTGCCAATTGTTAAAGAGTAAAGGGGGAGGATGCTAACGAGCAGAACTTACCCTTTTGGATGAAGTTCTGATTTAGGTATTTTGCTATGTAAATGAGAACATGTAACAAATATGTAGGTTTTAAACAAATTTGGCTGCAAAAAGTGGAAATACACTTTATAGGATAACTGCACTAGCAGTGCGGGACCTGTTGTGTTTTTTTTTTTTTTTTTTTTTTTTATGCTTTCTCCAGGGAATAGAAAAAAAAATAACAGTATCCTGAAAGGGTTTTCTTTTTTCTTCTTCTTCTTCAGAGCTTGCCGTTTAGAGCTCTGTAGTTGCCTCGTCTTCATTAGTACCCTCCATTGTCAGATTGGAGTGGCCTCCTCCCCACCAGGTTAAGTTCAAGACAAATACCCCTCACTATTTGCTTTGTGCAGACTTCAGAAGTAAAAGCAAATATAGGATTTGCCCCAAAAGTGCAGTTTCTCGAAGGTATCTATTTATTGATGTTCACGAATGAATCGTGTGTGCATCTTGAGTAAAAACATTGATAAATTGACCCTTAAGTGTTTTCAATACATTTCTGTATCATTCCTTGCTGTATCAGCATTTTTCATGATTTTTCAATATATGGATTGTACACCCAGCTACCAGCAAGTTCATTTCTTATGTTCTCTTTTCCTGTACAATGGCTGTTCATACAGGCTATCCTAAATGGGTTATTCCAATAAAATCTGTATTTAGCTGTGTCCTAAATAAAATGTACAATTTGGGTTGAGAACCAGAAGGAAAATGGCTTTCATGATGTAATGGAATTCTTAAACCGGTTCAAGAATGACTTCTAACTCACCATGACTATTTATTGATCTTCAAACTTAATGAAATAAAATATTTGCATTTAGCAACCAAGTGACATCACAAGAAACATGCATATGTAAAATACACAGGACAAATGGTATAGCATGGATTAAATAAAACAAATATTGACTTAATGTGCCTTTTTTATTTAGCATACAAAAATACTGACCAGTAGCTTGGTTTCTACATGCTCCTTATAAAGCTGGTAGAATTCGATGGGTAGAATTTCGAATAAAAATTATTGGGAAAAGAAGGTCCTAAGATAGTTAATTTGTTTCTCTTATTATTAGTTGGTTAAATCGACAATTTTTTCTTGAAGGAATTTTTAACTACTTGCCGACCAGCTTGCGCATATTTACGGTGGCAGGTTGGCTTGTTCCTGCGAATCGCTGTACGTCCGCTCCTTTAGGAGCCACAGCAGGCGCGTGCTCACTGCACGGCGGGGCACCCAATACGCGGGGCCACACGCCGGGGTGGAAGTTGCGTGAAGAAGGAAGTACGCTGGGTCATCTGGGACTTCGCGCTCCGTAAATTTTTGTGTAACTCGCCTGACCTCTTCCCAGAATGGTCTGAGGTGTGGGCAGGACCAAAAAATATGTAATAGTGTACCTTTGTCTGATCGGCATCTCCAACAGAGGTCCGATGTGTCCGGGAACAATTTATGCAATAGGACCGGGGTCCTGTACCATCTTGTCAGCAGTTTGTAGTTGGTCTCCTGGACCCTGGTGCAAATTGATGACTTATGTGCGAATGTGAGAATACGCTGTCTCTTAGCGGGTGTAAGCTGATAACCCAAATCTCGCTCCCACTTATCGAGGGTCGGTATCTGAAACCCTTCCAATGGTGTCACCAACAGTTTATGTAACAGTGACAAGGCGTGGGGTAAC
This sequence comes from Rana temporaria, assembly GCF_905171775.1. Taxonomy (NCBI): domain Eukaryota; kingdom Metazoa; phylum Chordata; class Amphibia; order Anura; family Ranidae; genus Rana; species Rana temporaria. The sequence continues at coordinate 273,827,468 of NC_053490.1, read as the reverse complement.
GCGCCTGACTCCAAACACATCTCTTCCAGAGTCGTGAGTGTATGCCCGGCGGATGGGGGAGTGATGGTTCTGAGGAAGTCCAGTTGGTACTGGTCCATCAGCTGGGCCGACGTCTTCCACCGACCCGACTCGCTGAAATGTGAGGCCTGAAAGGACCCTGACCCGCGTAGGGTGACAAATTTGGCGTCTCTAAGACTTGGTGCAAAGTGTGGGCTGCCCAATATCGGGCGTAGCGGTGAGGTCTCCGACGCCAGGCGGTTCTGTTCCAACAATCTAGCGCATACCTTTATGGTGTTTCCTATCAACGGGTGGTGATGCACATCTTTTTGTTGTAGGTCGCGGCACCACGGGGCGCGTCGCAGAATAACGTCACATTGCGCCTGCTCCAGTTGTGGCCAAAGTTTGAGCGAGCCGTGTCGGCACCAGTCTATGAGCCGATTCAACTGCGCCGCATGATAGTACGTTTGGCATGGCTAGGCCACCGCATAGTTTGGGTAGGGAGAGAACTGCTTTATTTACCCGAGAATGCTTCCCCGCCCACAGGAATGTTCCGAACGCGGTTTGTGTTTGTTTAAAATATTCAGTCGGTATATGTATGGGGAGGGCTTGCAATAAGTATATGAATTTGGGTAGAATGGTCATCTTCAAAATGTTGCACCTACCTAACCAGGAGTAAAGACCGGTGGTCCAGCGACTTAGCAGCTGCTGGACTGTCCTAAGCAGTGGGGGGAAATTGAGTTTGAAGATATTAGACAGTCATGGTGGAATTTGTGTTCCCAGATACGTTAGTGCCGTGTCTGTCCATTTTAGATGAAAGACTTGTTTAAGTTGGGTCAGTTGTGGTTGAGAGATTCCCACCCCCATCGCCTCTGATTTCGATAGGTTGATTTTTAAGTTTGATAGTTTGCCGTAGGAGTCAAATTCCCGCATCAAATTTGGGAGGGATGATGACGGATTCGTCATGGAAAACAGCATGTCGTCAGCATAGGCCGAGACTTTATATTGGTTGTTTCCAACCGTTATACCCGTAATATTCGGATTCCGCCGTACTTGTCGCAGGAAGGATTCTAGAGTCAGCGCGAACAGGAGGGGTGATAGCGGGCAACCCTGTCTAGTCCCATTAGTAATTGGGAATGGGTCTGACAGCGTACTATTTGCCCTCACTCTAGCCGTTGGATTCGTGTAGGCCGCTGTTATCCATCGCATCATTTTCTGTCCTATCCCTACATGACTCAAGGTGTCAAACAAAAACTGCCAGCTCACCCGGTCAAATGCATTTTCGGCGTCCGTCCCTACAAAAACACAGGGGGTCTTCGTCTTATTAGCTACATGAAGCAGGTTCAATACTTTGGTCGTATTGTCCCTGGCCTCTCTGGTTGGGACAAAGCCCACTTGATCCAGGTGTACAAGACCAGGGAGATACTTTTGAATTCAGTCGGGCCTCGTGCTTAATGAGAATCCCTCTTACGACCGCCTTGTGGGCTTCCCATACTACCCCCGCGTCGCTGTCTTGGGTGATGTTAGAGTCTAAATAATGTCTCTCTTCCTCAACCACCTCCGTCATGGTATCCGCGTCCTGTAGTAGGCTCTCATTACGTCGCCAGGGTCGTTTCTGGGCTGCATGGGCTTCTGTCAAGGCATATACCAGCGTAACCGGAGCGTGGTCGGACCAAGTAATCGATCCAATCGACACGTCCTCAACCCCCGAAAGGTGTCTGAGGTATCAGGAAGTAGTCAATCCTGGAGTAGGATACATGGGTCTTGAAGTAGAAGGTGTAGTCCTTGTCTCCAGGATGGAAAAGATGCCAGGCGTCCACTAGTTGGGCCATGTGCAGCGACGCCTGTATGCGTTTGCGAGAGTCTCTGGAGGTAGAGGAAAGTCCCGTTGAGATGTCTTCAGCTGGAATTAAAAGAATGTTAAGATCACCTCCTATTATTAGTTGGCCTTCCGCGTAGTGCGCCAACTGTTTTAATTGTCTGGACAGGAAAGCATCTTGGTGCTCGTTTGGGGCGTAGAGGTTCGCAATGGTGACCTGAGTCTGTCCGATTTTGCCCTTCAAAAATAAAAAATGCCCCTCCGTGTCCAATCTAGCATCTCCATGAGACCAGGGGACTCTAGCCGAAAGAAGTATGGAAACCCCCCTGGATTTTGCTGCCGTATAATTTGAATGGTATACCGTGGGATAGTGTCTATTTTTCAGCATGGGTATATTCTCGTCTCTAAAATGCGTCTCCTGTAGCAATACTACATCCGCGCCTAAGCGGCGCATATCATTCAGGAGCATGAATGATATGGGATCTGTCATTGGTGTTAAATGCTCTAACAAGGGCTCCTTTTGAGCCTTTGCATGAAGCTTCCCTGAAATGGATTTCCTTAAAGATTTCCTTCCTTTTGGCTATTATGTCAGGAAGAAGGATTTCTGATCTACAGTCCCTTTCCTGTAGAGTCCCCTTCCTGAGAATTCTAGAGGACAAGGTAGTGATTAGGCCTGATCCTTTCTATTTGCATAAAGTATCTTCTAACTTCCATAGGTCCCAGGAAGTAGTCCTACCTAGTTTCTGTACCTCTCCCAAGAATGCAGAGGAGGAAAGATTTAGTTTTTTTTAGATGTAAAGAGATGTCTGCTTTACCTAGAGAAATCCAGTAGGTTTAGGAGTTCCTCCCAGCTGTTAGTATTGTTCAGTGGCCCCAAGAAGGGGTCCAAAGCATCTAAAAGCTCTATTGCTAGGTGGATTAGGGAAGCTATTTGTGAAGCTTACAAAGCGTCAGGTCGTATCCCTCCTTCTAGAATTATGGCTCATTCTACGAGATCCATGGCTACGTCATGGGCAAAAAGAGCGGGGGCATCATGGGAAGAAATTTCTAAAGCTGCAGTCTGGTCCTCCTCTCATTTGTCTAACATTATAGAGTTCAGATGCTTTTCAGCCAGGACCTAAACTTTGGTAGGAAAGTGTTTCAGACTGTTGTCTCTCCCTAAGGTATAGTATCTTGCTTATGCTCTCAAGTAGCTGTCCTGGACAGTGAGGGGGAAAACCCCTGTTAGTCTTACCGGTATGGGTATTTCCAGGGCAGCGTCTATATTCCCACCCTATTCTACTTTCACCCAGTGGTGGTGTTTTGTTGTTTCTGTTTTTTCCTCTGCCGAGCGCACTTTGGTGGAGGTTTGCTTGATCTTCTAAACAACTGAGCATCAGAGGCCTTTTAAATTGTATCTGATTTGTGTTTCATGTAGAGGGTGGAGCCAATCATCTCTCAAGTAGCTGTCCTGGAAGGTTCCTGGAAATACTGTTACCGGTAAGACTAACGTTTTTTTCTTTATCGTACATCACGGGACACAGAGTCTTAATCATTACTATCTGGGTTATATTCCACCATCAGGTGCTGGACACTGGTGTAATCAATTAGAACAGGAAGTTCCCTCCCTATATAACCCCTCCCATACTGGGAGCACCTCAGTTTTTTCACCAGTGTCTAAGGTGTTGGTCACGAATTAACATGTGCTCTGAGGAGCTCCACTGGAGGGATCCATGCTGGATGTAAAAAGCCTCCATAAAATCCGGATCCGTCCAAGGTGCTTCATAGCCAAAGTGGACGGTACCCGGGCCTCGGTACGAAGAACGAGGTTTTGCCTATAATGCTTCTCTCTGAGAGCTGGACCCTGGGTTCCAGTACATTGGTCGATGTCAAAGACCAAATATTTTTTCTGTTGCCAGGGTGCTATATAGGTCCAGGGGAGAGGTGACCTGCTATGGACCCCAGTCCCTGAAGGTCTGAGACGAAGCCCGCGTTGAGGGGTGAAGGCTGGGCCTCTTGCTTTGCAATACCCTGCAGCGTGGAAAGGTAAGCGGAGGTACCTACGGGACTTGGTCTAACAGTGGGTTCTCCATTGGGGATTATGGGTCTCGCCTATTTTATGCTTCTATGCATGGGCAACTTAACCACAAAGTCTTTTGAGACAGGATGGCTCTGGCACCCATATACCTCCCCTAGTGGGTCCTAGTCCTCCGCTGAAGGGGCTATTGGGTCTTGCTTATAATGCATGTGTGCCTTGGCAAAGAAACCACTATGTATGTTGAGACAGGATGGCTGTAATACCCATAGATCTCCCATTCAGGAGGTTGGTACCCCTACATGAGTATGTCTTATCTGTTTTCCACGAAGGGCCCTAAGAGGACATGCCGGGTGTTTCGCTTGCCATGCTTTCCAGAAACGGAAGCTCAAGGTTAGCTGATCTAGGGTGCGGCCTACTGCCTCTGCTTCAGGCTCTGCCACGATGGGGGGGGTCCCTCGTAGTCTCTACGGCTCCTTGGGGGATCTCCCTCTCCCCCCGCCTCCACCATTCCCCTATGCACGCGTGCGTGAGAGGGGCGCGCTTTGAAGGCGGGGGGACGATGTGGTTGCCGCTGGCGCACGTGCGCCGGCTCATGGTGCAGACGCAGGGCGGCCCCTTCAAAAGGCCCAGACGTCAGAGAAGCCAGGGGGACACGGTAGCTTGAGCACGTAAGCACCTTGTGGAAATTGGATACAGATTCATTTAAGACACCTACTCGGCATCTAGCTGTGTTAGCAAGCACTATTTGCTAGACTAAGTTCAGCTGTTGATGCACCAGGGTTAAAGTTCCTCTGCTTTTTGCTTAGGAATCTTTTGTCTCCCCGTAAAAGAGGGTTCAGGGGTAGGAAGGGGTATCACCACCTAAATCTGGTGGTCCTTTTTATCATGCTTGCATGATACTATCCTCCCCTGTAGAGACTTAAGATAGCTCACATAATTAGCTATCAGCCCTGTCAGGCGTGAGCCTCCCCCAACATTGCAGCACTCTGCATATGTTTTGTTGCATTGCATGTATAGGTCTATAAGAGGTTAACTGCTATATTCACAGCAGCCTCACAAGCAGAAAACAGGGTGTGTCCCTTTCCCTGCTCTAAATCCTCAAACAAGGGATTGAAAGACCTGAGGATGAAGGTTCACTGTCAGAGAACAGATAACAGGTGTTAATGAGGAGAAAACTATCAGAAGCCCCAAAAGCTCTGGTTGCAGCTGCAGTCTTTTCAGAGATCCAAGCTGCATATAACTTCACTTAGCCTAGACGGCCAGAGCCTCTGTCTCTTTAAAGTCCTCATCCTGGTGTTGGCTTCAGGCTAACCGAATGCACAACAGGGGGGGTGCACATTTGCTGCTGTGCACATGGCTAACGTTGCAGGTTTGCGGAGACGCACATCTGCAGAGCATAACTGCCTCTTTACAGTCCACATGTTTGCATGAAGTACATGAGTTTGGAATGTTCAAAATGCATGTGGGGTAAAAACCGGTAACAAAGCATGTTTTATTGTTGATCACATAAAGAGACATGTTATTTTGTTCGTATGATTTTATATGTTCACATAAGGGTGTTTAATCACAGCAAAGTGCCTAAAATCGCATAAAAATGCTTAAGTGCATAAAGATGCGGGATCTCACATGGTTACTTGATAACCCAGGTCCTTGATTACCCAAGGTTATTTAGGTCACACAGAGAGGCTTGTTTCCACAGGAATGCCTAAAATCGCATAAAGATGCTTAAGTGCATAAAGATGCGGGAGCACACATGGTTACCTGATAAACCAGGTCCTTGATTACCCAAGGTTATTTAGGTCACAGAGAGAGACTTGTTTCCATAGGCATGTCTAAAATCGCATGGAAATGCTTAAGGGCTTAAGGATGCGACATCTCACATGGTTATCTGATAACCCGAGTCCTTGATTATCCAAGGATATTTGGTCGTACGGAGAGGCTTGTTTTATACAGGAGTGCCTGAAATCGCATAAAGATGCGGGATCACACATGGTTACCTGATAACCCGAATCCTTGATTACCCAAGGGTATTTGGTCACACAGAGGCGTGTTTCCACAGGAATGCCTAAAATCGCATAAAGATGCTGGAGTGCATAGAAATGCGGAATCACACAGGTTTACCTGACAAACCACAATCCTTGATTACTAGGGGTGTAACGGATCGTCACCGATCCGTGATCCGAACGGGCCACCCCGTTCGGATCGGCACACCCCGCGATCCGCGGAGCGCTCCGGAGCCTAGGCCTAGGAAAGTCCCCGGCTTCGGCCTAGCTCCGGAGCGATCTTGCTCCACCCAGTCTGCTTGCCAGAGCCCAGCGTGACACGCCTCCCCGCCTCCCCGGGGAGGCGTGTCACGCTGTGCACTGGGCTCTGGCAAGCCGACATGGAGAGGGAATAGTAGCAGAGAAGCACTAGTGTGAGAGGAGGAGGGGGGGGGGGGGAGAGCACATTTCACGGGTGGATTAAAGAGGAAGCAGGTGAGGCTGTTTGGGACTTGTTAAAAGTACAATCTTGATGTTTTTACAGCTCTATATATATGAGCTGTAAAAACATCAAGATTGTACTTTTAACAAGTCCCAAACAGCCTCACCTGCTTCCTCTTTAATCCACCCGTGAAGTGTGTGTGTGTATGTGTATGTATGTGTGTATGTGTATGTATATGTATATGTATATATATATATATATATATATATATATACACACATACATACATACATATATGTATATATTACACACACATTTTTATTTTTTTTGCACTGATCCGAAAATGATCCGATCCGTGACTCCTGATCCGAGGATCGATCCGATCCGTGAGTTTTTTGATCCGTTACACCCCTATTGATTACCCAAGGATATTTGGTCACACAGAGAGGCCTTTTTCCACAAAAAGGTCTGAAATCGCATAAAGATGCTGGAGTGCATAAAGATGCGGGTTCACACATGGTTATCTGATCACCCGAGTCCTGGATTACTCAGGCATATTTGGTCACACAGAGAGGTTGTGTCCGCAAAAATGCCAAAAATCGCATTAAAAGGCTTAATTGCAAAAAAATAATTGCTGGATCGCACAGTGGTGCTCGATCATACAAGAATCCTTGGTCCCACAAGGGTACTTGTCCGCACAGGAGTGCTTAAGATGCATAGATGTTGGATCGCATGAAAATTTGCTGAATCGCATAAGAATGCATGTTTGCCTAAAGTTTGACTTAGGAGGCATTATAATTAGGTTTCCTTAATTATACAGGATTCCTTGGCCTTACATAGGCGCATACTTGCTTGCAGGATGCTTGTTCATAGCTCACATGCTATATGTATGCGTGTATACAGCACGCCCCCTTTTTTGTGTGTTTGCGGAAAACATATTCTTATGAACTCACGCTTCTATGAACACACGCTTCCATAGAGGCATATGGCTTTAAAGGTTGCCACATGCACATAGGGGGAGCTATTTGCATGTGTGTTTATTTACAAGGCTGCTAGGGCCCGCCTCTAGCAGGGCTAAAGGCCCAGAGTTTAGCAGTAATGTCATTCCGAGGCAAACCCGTGCTGACAGATCAGTCAGTAGCATGGCTGGGCCTAGGGGAGTCCAGCATGATTAATTATCTGGAACTCCTGGGTTGGGATCCCAGTCTAGAGGGAATATGCTGTCTTTATTCAAACACAGTTCCCTATGCTCAGTTTTATTCAAGGCTGATATAAACTTTGCTCTGTCGGCCTGGAACGAGTGGATCCTAACTTAGCATTATCCTAGGAGTCTTGTCCCAGGGATATGCTGGAATTTCAGTTTAGGGTTCTTAACTGAATGATTGGCAGAAGGGAATATCCTTCATACCCGTTACCTGGGAGCAGGTTGCGAGGACTGGCCTCTAGGGATAGAATCCAGGCCTGGAAGAGACCAAGGCACAGGGAAGGTGGTCAAGCTCCTAGGGAGCCTTATCTGCTAGCTTTCTAGAGCTACAGATGGAGCATCCGGCTTAAGGACCTGAACGTTTAGGTTACAGGGTTGCTCTGTCTGAATACAATCTGACTATGCCTCTCTAGTGGTTTACTTTGGTTACCAGAGAAGAGCTTGTGCCTTGCCTTTTGTCAATTGTCATTTCATGGAATGCTAGATTGGCAGGCGATTCGCTGGAGCCATCAACAATCGGGTCCGGGAGATTGGCCTCTACCCCCCGACTTTTTTCTGACCAAATGTCACAGAAACGTTACCCTGCACATAAAGGGTGTTGACGTCCAGGTTCAACAAGAGATTGAACAACTTTGTGTCAAGGCCAAAGGATCCACCCGCATGCGGGACAGATTTTTTAGTGACCCTGGGGGCCCAGTTGTCGCTGGTTTATGTGTTCTCTCCCCCCAGGGCCGCAACCTTCGTGGCTTCCATGCTACATCAGAAGAGAACGGAAGCTGGCTTAATTGCTCCAGCATAGCCCATACAACCTTACTGCGCAGGGACAGCAGAACTGATCGTAGAGGACCCAGGGTCCCTTACAGCTTGTCCAGGCCTGCTTTGCAGGGTTACATCCTGTCTTGCATACATGGGTATTAATGGTCTGGCTGTTATAGCCTGCATTCTTGAGGATCGGGGCGTACAGAATCAGCGGCAGTTACCTTGATTCATACAGGACAGCTGGCCTCCAGGACCAGATATCCTAGGATATGGAAGGTCCATATTCCTGGTGTGAAACCAAGGGGTGGAATCCTTGGTAGTAGGTCCTAGGTAAAATTCTTACCTTTCTACATTGGAAAAGATATGGATCTGGCCTTAAGTTCCATCAAGGGTCCGATCTCAGCACACTTTTGATCTGGGCCGTTATACAAGGGGTGACGGGTATAAGTCCGCCAGTTAAGGCGCCCTTGTGCTCGGAGGATTGGATCCAGTATGCTGGCTTACAGAGTCAGCACCTTGGGCTGATGCACCATAAATATTTCCCTTTATCCTTCTAAAGAGGGAATTGGTGTTCTTGGTTGCGGCTGCCTCTGCAAGAGAAACTTTCTTTGTATAGAGCCATACTTAATTATTTGTACAAGAAGGGTGATGTTAAATACTCACCCAACCTTATTGGCTAGAAGGATCCAGTGTTCATTTGAATTAAGATATTCTTGCCTTCCTTTTCCTTTTTTTCAGGACCTTGATCCGCGGAAGGAGAGGTTATTGCTTTCTCTTAATAAAGATAAGATCAGTTAAAGATCTATCTGAAGTCTTCAGATATAGAAACCTAACGTTTTGTTGCCAGAAAGCCCCTAGATGGGGCGGGCAGTGTTCAGATCGGCTATTAAAATGGCTATGCGCTCTCTCGTTATAGTAAGAGAGGTCAAGACCTATCTGAAGCGGCTGCTCGGATACGGAAGACTGATGTTGGTGCGCTACCAGGAGGCCCCAGCAAGGGGCAGGCAGCGTCTAAATCAACTATTGTCAAATGTTGATTCATCAGGTTATTATTCAGGCTTGTGGTTTATAGAGAGGGCTTCCCCCTGTTTCTTTTTGGGGTACACCCTACCAGGATAGTAAGCACTTCATGCGGGGTGCATTACCAAGCCTTTATGACTCAGATTTGCCAGACCTGCAACTTGGTCGTTTGTGCTTACGTTCACTAAATCCTATCAAGTGGACATAAGACGGCAGGAGGATGCAGCCTTTTTTTGTTGGCACAATATGCTGCAGGCAGCATTAGAATTCCTCGTGTCTGATGGCAGTCTGCATTGTTGGTGTCTCCCTCCCCTCAGTAAGCATTGCTTTAGGACATCCCAGATAGTAATGATTAAGACTCTGTGTCCCGTGATGTACGATAAAGAAAATAGGATTTTTATAACAGCTTACCTGTAAAATCCTTTTCTTGGAGTACATCACGGGACACAGAGTCCCCACCCCTCTTGTTTGGGGATATTGGGACACTTATTGCTTGGGACAAAAACTGAGGTGCTCCCAGTATGGGAGGGGTTATATAGGGAGGGAACTTCCTGTTCTAAATGATTACACCAGTGTCCAGCACCTGATGGTGGAATATAACCCAGATAGTAATGATTAAGACTCTGTGTCCCGTGATGTACTCCAAGAAAAGGATTTTACAGGTAAGCTGTTATAAAAATCCTATTTTTTTTTTAAATTGTCTGACTTTTTTTGTTAAAAGCGCAAAAAATAAAAACCACAGAGGTTATCAAACACCACCAAAAGAAATCTCTATTTTTGGGGAAAAAAAACATCAATTTTATTTGGGTACAGCTTCGCAGGACCGTACAATTATCAGAGTGCCGTATCGCAAAAAATGGCCTGGTCATTAAGGCCCCTTTCACCGTATGTCCGCTTTTTTCATTCATCTGTTTGCGGATGAAAAAGGGACATACATTGGTCCCTATGAGATTGCGGGTGTCAGCGGATGAACATCCGCTGACGCCCGATCTCGTCCGCCTCCGCAAAGATCCGATTTTGCAGATGGAAGAAAACCCTATTTTTCCTTCCATCTGTGGATCGGATCGGATGAAAACGGACATACGATCCGTGTTCATCCGATTCCCCCCATAGGGGAGAGTGGAGAAAAGACAGGGACCGCCCTGTCATCCGACAGCTCAGCGGGGATCAACGGAGCGATCCCCGCTGATCATTACTGATCCGCCCCGTGTGAAAGGGGCCTAAGAGGGAAAATCTTCCAGGGCTCAAGTCCATTCATTCCAAAATCAAATGTTAAAAGCAAACAAATGTTATAAGAATGTGCTAAGTTTTTTTTTCCATTAATTTTCCAAAGACTTTTCTTTAGAATTTTTATTTAAAATTGTATCCATCTAGGGCCAGCTGTATACATGGCTTCATTAACCACTTCAATACAGGGTGCTTTCACCCTCTTCCTGCCCAGGCCGTTTTTCAGCTTTCTCTCGCACTTTGAATGACAATTGCGCAGTCATGCAACACTGTACCCAAATTAATTTTGAATCACTTTCTTCACACAAATAGAGCTTTATTTTGGTGGTATTTAATCACTGCTGGGTTTTTCTTTTTTACTAAAAGAAAAAAGACCGAAAATTTAGAAAAATAAAATTTTCTTAGTTTGTCAGTAAATTTGGTAAATAAGTAATTTTTCCCCTTCACTGATGACGCTGATGATATGTAGCACTGATTGACATCACTAATCGGAACTGATTGGTGTCACTGATCTGCTTTACTGTAATCAGGGCACTTATAATCGGTGCCCTGATTACTTGTCCCAGTGTCCCCTGCGAGGAGATGCCATTGATCAGCTCTCCTCACCATACACTCTGTCAGTGTGAGGAGATGAGGCGATTACCGGCACTTACGCATTTGCATGTGACTGGCTGTGATCGGACACAGATGATCACATGGTTAAAGAGCCGCGTCAACGTCATATGACATCCTACCAGAACGAGAGCCACTCCTCCGTCATTTGACGGTTGGTGGGCGGAAAGTAGTTAAAGTGATTGTAAATGATCACTTTGTAAAAGGACTCATTCTGTTTAACATAGAAATGAAAGACAAAACATCTGTGTATGGATATAAAAAATAAAACACATTCTTAATCTATTTTTCCCCTTTCTTGTAAATGATTACCTTTCCTCCCTCAGTTCTCAGCTGCATGTGAGCTGGAAGAGGAGAAATAGCAGCACACTGAGCTTCACAGTGAAAGGCTGTGCAGGAGGGGGGCAGGTGTCAGGCCAAGTCTGATCATTGGAGGAGAGCATATGGCGTTTCCAGCACAGCCAGAGAACTGATCACTGTGTGCTCTCCTGCTTAGTGTGGTTGTAGTTTTAAATTGGAAAGCAGAGGGATTGGCAAGAACACCAGAGATTTCACAAAAAGGATTGAATGCAAATCAAACAGGATATTTTTATATTCAAGTACATGGTACAGAAGGCACAGATCAGGAATATGAAATGTTTGGGTAACAAATAAATGAGGTAGTTGACATGCAAAAACCCATAGGTAACTCGCAGGTAAAACAAAAATATGATCTTAGTGCTGCTCTTTTGGCATGGACCCTGAAAGCCATTTAACATTGACAAGAAGGCTTTATTGTTTACTGGGCCCAAAGCACAGCACAGACTAATCTTTTACCTCCAACTAACAGTACACATGCTTTTTCTAACAGAGCTTATGCTCCCTTTAAAGTAAATCAACACCCAAATGGAAAATACAAATGTTGTCACACTAGGACAGAACGTGTGTTTTTAGCAGGTTAACATGAGAAAAAAAATACCTGAAAAACAAAATGAATGCAGCTACTACATCTGAAGACTGGTAAGTAGCTGCATTCATATACTGTATTGCATTTTTGTTTTTGAGTTTTTAATTACATTTTGGTGTTCTTTTCCTATAAAGACAGCAGTTTTCATCCATAATTGACCGCGGTTCAAAGTTTTAAAAAAAAATATATATATAAATATTAAATACAATTACATTTTGTAGAGAAATTTCACTCTTGTGACCATATCTATATTGGCGTGGAGAAAAAAAATAGGGTTTAACGGTAAACACAATCTTTTGTACATTTGTACTGCTTTTTTTTTGTTTGTTTTTTCCTAGAAATGTAAGCAGCATCACAGTGTCAATTTCGAACTTTAAGGAAAGGTGACGACTTAGGTCTGAGAAAATGACCTATTTGTGTTCTTCACCTAAGAGCTCTTGAATTCTTTGCCACGCCATTTCTTTGTGTTCTGTCGGCATTAAATGGCGAAGGAAGAAACCTATAAAGATATTGGAGAATATAATTCAGCATTCAGAAAATTTTCATAAAATATTTGCTATTGTGCTTTGCTCCTCACCTTCCCACAGCTGTAAGCTTTGTGGTGCGACCGATGGCCAGATGACCAGTTGATTTTCTTTGTAGACAGGATTCAAAAAGTTTTTCCTCACTGCAAAGTTATTGAGATATCCCCAAAGAGAATGAGTCTGTTCTCGAACTTTACAAAGAGACCTGTTGAAAATAATGTTTGTAGTTAAAGATAGACAAATCTCTCCTTTTTGTTGCATCACAAAGTTTCACTTTTCTTAAGCAGGTGAATGCGTGTTTTCTCGTTTGTGTAGAATAATAGTTTAGGCTTCTTAATCATACAGTGCTTCAAAGATTGGTCAAATTAGTATTTAGATATTTCTGTACTTCATAAAAAAATAGATTTATCCAGATTGCAAATTATTTCCTCACCTGAGTAATTTCTGATATTGTGACACAATGTCACCTGTTCGCGTAGCTTTAAAAATGATTACTGTATATAGATACTTAAAGCTGAACACAAGACAGATGTAAAATACACTTTATTGCAGCTCAGTATTCATTAACCAGAAAATACTTTTTTTTTTTCCACTTTTTTTTTTCACTTTTTTTTCACAGGTTCACAAATCCTATTCTAGATTAGACTACTTCATTGTCAACAAGCTTCTCCTGCCAAAGATTGTCAAAGCTTACATCCCCAATATAACCTGGTCCGATCACGCACCAATCACACTTGAAATCAACAAATGGCTATCTTGCTCTAATAGCTACATATGGAGGAATCGCACCTATATTTTTTCGCAGGAGAATCACTTGTTGGCTCTGAAAAAAAACTTGGAAGAATTTTTTGCAATTAATGATAAAGAACCGATAAATAGCACTACTCTATGGTGTACACATAAAGCCTATGTTAGAGGCCTCCTTATACAGGCAGCAACAAGAAAAAAAAAAAAAGAAAACCAATACGAGAAATAATATCTTAAAAGAAATAACCAAATTAGAAGAATTACACAAAAAACAATCCCAAGATATTAACCTAGATCGCCGACTTACTCAACTAAGATCTGATTTGAGAGCCATTCTGATATCAGATCAAGACAAAATTTTTAAAAGAATGAAAATTAACTATTACTCCCAGAACAACAAAGCAGGGAAACTACTAGCCTCCCAACTCCGCCAACGCCAAATAAAGAATAAAATCCATAAACTAGCACACCACACCTCCGGTAAAGTAGTAATCAACCCTCAAGAAATAGCAGATACATTTGCTCAATATTATGAGTCACTATACAATCTAAAAGAGGAAAGCAATACCCCCAACCTAACCTAGAAAATATTGCAAAATTCCTATATAATATAAAACGACCCAATATTGACCCTATAGACTTAAAACAATTGAATAAACCAATATCACCTGAGGAAACCCTTAAAGTAATCAAAGAATTGCCCAAAAACAAAACACCAGGAGCTGACGGCCTATCAGCGGAATATTACATAGCCTTTAAAGAAACTCTAGTTCCATATCTAACTAACATGTTTAACCATCTAGCTAACTCTAAATCTTTTCCCAAAGAACTATTGAAAGCAATAATAATAACAATTCTGAAACAAGGCAAAGACCCCTCATCCCCTCTCAATTATAGACCAATTTCATTATTAAAATTCTGACCTAAAAATGTATGCAAAAATCCTGGCCAACAGATTGATAAACATAACCCCCTACCTAATAGGACCAGACCAAGTAGGATTTACTAAGGGGAGACAAGCACTAGACAGCACTAGAAGAATCCTTAAAGGGTCACTAAAGGAATTTTTTTTTGCTGAAATGACTGTTTACAGGGTATAGAGACATACAAGTTAACTGATTCCTTTTAAAAATGATTACAAATAGATAAAAAGCAATCATATAATGTGCCTGCAGGTTAGTTTCACTTTTAAACTGGTTTCATGTTCCTGTGAACTAGCGAGACACACAGAACAAAAACAAACAAATCCAGGGCAGTGTTTTGTTTTTAAAATTAATCTGATTTGTTATGTTAAGTTTTAGACACACAGTAATGACAGCTTAGACCACAGTGAAAAGCTCCCAGTACTGTGGTTATAAGGAAACAGGCAACCAGGAAGTGTGGAGATCACAGCAGAATTACAGCAACTTCAAAGCAAAAACAAACAATAAGGACATGAAACCAGGACTGCAGTAAGGTAAAGGAAGCTATTTAGCTAAAAAAAAAATTCCTTTAGTGATCCTTTAACTTGATTGACCAAATTCACACTGATTGAACTCCATCCGTACTTTTAGCATTAGATGCTGAAAAGGCATTCGACAGAATGCATTGGCCTACATCTCCAAAACTCTAGCCAAATTTGGATTTCATGGATTTATCCATTTGGCAATTATGGCGCTATACTCTCAACCTACGGCCAAAGTATTCACATCAGGTATAATCTCTAAAACTTTCTCCCTTACTAACGGAACCAGACAAGGTTGCCCATTATCCCCATTAATTTTCTCACTAGCAATAGAACCACTTGCGGAATATATAAGATCAACCCCCGACATCAAAGGTATAACTATAGGACGATATGAACATAAAGTAGGGCTTTTCGCAGACGATATTATACTTACATTATCTAACCCTACTTCTTCCCTGCCAGAAGCTCACAAATTTCATAGAAAGATTTGGTGAGGTGTCGTATTACAAAATAAATCAAAACAAATGTTATGCTCTGCCTATGAACATTCCTATGACGCTAATTGATACTTTACGCAAAGAAAATAACTTCAACTGGGACAACTCCACAATTAGCTACCTGGGAATACAACTCTCCTACCCACCAACCAAAATATACAAAATTAATTTTCCCAACCTCTTAGAAGTAGTCAACAAAGACCTACAAAATATACAAAAAACACAACTTTGCTGGGTAGGGAAAATAGCCGCATTTAAAATGCAAACTCTCCCTAAAATATTATACCCATCCCAATCCCGGACAAATTTTTCACGCAACTGAACACACAACTTAAAATGCATATGGAATGGGAAAAAACCCAGAGTGGCATTCTCCATTTTAACTACCAGAAAATCTTTAGGAGGAATGAACCTACCGACATCAAAAACTACTACTTTCCTGACTGACTCCATGGCAGCCTACGTGTGGGTTAATCCCGCCTCCTCTCCATTGATAGGACCTCATACCCATAAAGGTTTACTCACCGCCCAGTACTGGTGTTCCTTTTTTGTCCTCCTCCATGGACCCTAGGAAATACAGATTTGTGCAAATAAGGACATACTTGAAATGGATAGCACACTTTAAGCGGTGCAGCTCGGATCCCAGCCATGGGCGGGTGGAGAGCTTTGCAGCAACTTCCCCTCCGCTGTGCGGTCGTGGCTGCGTGTGCTGAAGATCCGGACTTCCTGGCTGGCAAGGTCTTATTTCTATTCCATGGCAGTCACCTATGTGTTGTGTGTTTCCCATGTGTTGTTTTTTCTGCCTGTATGGCGGCTGGAGCGCTCCTGCGTTCCAGCGCCGTTTGTTCTCTTCCTGGTGTGAGCACCAGAGCCCTTCGCGCATGCGCAGTACCCAATCCCAGAGCGAGGCTTGGTTCGCGCATGCGCAGTCGGACGGGACTCGCGGCGGCCGCGCAGGCGCCGTTGAGCCATTCACCACTGCGCAGGCGCGTACGTGGGCAGCGTCTGACGTCACCGGCGGGGGATTTAAAAATCAGCTGCTCGCCTGTGTACATTGGGGTTCTTCCTGACAGGCGAGCAGCTGATCCTGTGACACTCTATCAGGTTAGTGAGGGATCTGCCTATGCTATAGGCATAGATCCTCTCTGTCATTTCTCTTGCTTAAATGCTTGGTTGGTATTTTTAAATGCTGCATAAATTAATTTTTTAAATATATTTTATTTTCTTGCGTAGCATTTTAAAAATTTTAAATTTTTTCTATATGGTTTTTTAAAAAAATGTTTTTTCTTAAAGGGGCAGTACTCTTATATTGTTACTTTTTATCTGGCATCTTAGGATCTCTTCAGTTGTTTGGATATATATATCTCAAGTACTATGCAGGTCCAAGAAACCACGGACCAGTCACCGTCTACAGGTGGCCAGCCCTCACGCACAAGGTATGTGCGGGTGAGGGGGGGCATAGGGGTGGAAGTCACACTTTATATGTTTTCTGTCTGACTTATTCCCCCTATACATATGTCTCATTTTTTCCTTAGCCCTTCCGGTCCTGATCCTTATGCCGCTATCCAGTCCGCAGACCTTGCCAGGCCACATCAACGTTCCTCTTCAAAATCTAAATCAAAGAGTAAACGAAGATCTCCGTCTACATCTTCCCATCAGAGGAGAAGTTCCCATTCCTCCTCCAGACACCGCTCCCACCGCCACGAAAGTCGCTCTGATCGCAGAGCTTGCTGGGGATGTGATGCTTATGTCCCGGAGGGCAAATCATTATGTGACCAATGCTACGCCCTGGCGGTTGGGGAAAAGGAGACTGAAGATCGTCGTATCGAGTCTCTTGTGGAACGTGTGGTTCAAAAATCTTTGAGAGAGAATGTCTCCCACACGCAAAGTCAAACCGGTACCGTCAGGTCTGGTTCTCCGGCCATTGAGGTCCTTGAGGATCCCGGTCCTTCCCAGCCTCGTGCTGCTTCTCCAGATTCCCAGGAGGGTGAACTGGAAAGCGATGAGGAGAGTCTAGAGTTCGACTTCTCCCAAGTGACACCACTTATCAAAGCAATCAAAGAGGCTCTCTTGTGGGAAGAGCAATCTACTTCTCCAGCTAAACAAAAGAAATATTTCAAACGCCTGGGGAAGGAACGCCCAAGTTTTCCGTTGTTAACCGAATTAAAGGGCATCTTTGAAGAAGAATGGAGTAGAGTGGACAAGAGGTCCTCTATGGCCAACAAGGCCTCCAGATTGTATCCCTTCAAAGCAGATGACGTTAAACACCTGGAGAATATTCCTGTGGTAGACGCAGCAGTGACACGACTGGCCAAACATGTTACACTGCCACTGGCTGATTCAGTGTCCTTCAAGGACGGTCTTGATAGGAGGATGGATCAAGACCTCAAAAGAATCTACGGTCTGGCTGGTACAGCCTGCAAACCTGCTTTGGCCTTGGCAGCTTTATCCAAAGCAATGGAGGCCTGGACGGAAAATGTGGACTCCTTCCTTAAGGGTGTCTCTGAAGAGCTGGCCAGAAGTTCTGCTACTTCAGAACTTAAACTAGCAGTTGCCTTTCTGGGGGAGGCATCCGTTGATTTAATTCGCCTATTGACAAGAATTATGCTGTCCTCTGTTACAGCCAAAAGGGCCTTGTGGTTGCGCCCCTGGGTCGCTGACCCATCGTCCAAACAAAATTGGTGTAAGATTCCCTTTGAGGGATCATCCTTGTTTGGCAACAAGCTGGATGACGCCATTGCTAAAGCTACAGGTGGTAAATCGGGTTTTCTCCCCCAGGACAGGCGTCAGTCCGGTAAGAAGAAACCGCAATTCAGAAGGTATAGTCCGGACCGCACTAGAGAGGCTCGCGCCTACAGACCTGGCGGAAACTTCAGAAGAAACTGGGGTAGAGGCCGTGCATCTTTTCGCAAACCAGCGTTTTCTAACCAAGCGTCGAGTGGACGCGATCAGCCTAAGTCCTTTTGAAACAACGCCCGCCCAGGCGGATCGGGTGGGAGCTCGACTGCTCCTCTTTCGGCACGTTTGGGCGGCCTCGATCACGGACTTTTGGGTCATCAAGACAATAACATCAGGCCACACATGGTCGTTCTCCAGCATTCCTCTTCCAAGGTTTATTTCCACCCTTCTCCCAAGGTCAGCGGAACAGAGAGAGGTTCTTCTAACTTATGTGGATCTACTCAAATCCCAAGGAGCAGTAGTATGCGTCCCAAAGGACGAACAGTTTCATGGAGTATACTCCCCCCTCTTCTTGATGCAGAAGAAAAGCGGTGCTTGGCGTCCAGTCATAGATTTGACCTATCTAAACAAATTTATAAAACACAGAAGGTTCAAGATGGAAACTCTGTCGACAATCCAGCAAGCCATACAGCCAGGCGATTGGATGATCTCGATAGATCTGAAGGACGCTTATTTCCACGTTCCGGTGGCAATCGAGCTACAGAAATATCTCAGGTTCCACGTTGGGCAAGAACACCTTCAATTCGTGTGCCTACCCTTTGGGCTGACAACCTCACCACGAGTCTTCACCAAAACCCTATTGGCAGTGGTGGCCTTTATCAGACTGAAAAAGATAAGACTTTATCATTATCTAGACGACCTCCTTGTCCTAGCCCAGGACAAGACACAGCTCTTAGCGCAAAGAGATCAGGTAATCTCGATCCTGTCCGAATTCGGTTGGCTCCTGAACCTAACGAAAAGCCATTTAGAACCAACTCAATGCCTAGTATATCTGGGAGCCCAGTTCGACACAGTGAAGAAAACCATCTCTCTTCCGGTGGAAAAGATCCCTGTGGTTCAAGAGAGGATTTCTCGAGCGTTAGACACCCACCACCTGAAGGCATTCCAGTGTCTAAGAATCATCGGAACAATGGTTTCCACAAACCCCATGGTGAAATGGGCATTATGGAGACTACGTCCCTTCCAGTCCGGCTTCCTCAAGCAGTGGAAGTCAGGCAACAAGAATCAGCAGATTCGCATCTCAACTTCCATGAGGAACAGCCTCTTTTGGTGGCTTCAGCCAAAAAATCTACGGAATTGTCATTCCATTGCCCCGGTCTCCTGGGTCACAGTGACGACCGATGCCAGTGGCTACGGCTGGGGGGCCCTGTGTGGTACAAACATGGCACAGGGCAGATGGGATGCTCGCCTCCGCAATCCGGGCTCGAACATCCTAGAGCTTCGAGCAGCCTGGTGTGCCCTCCAGTCCTTCTCCCAACTCCTGAAGGGAGAGTCGGTACTGTTGAGGATGGACAATACCACAGCAGTGTCCTATGTCAAGAGGCAAGGAGGGACACGGAGTTCGTCTCTTCTACGGGAAGTCAAACCCATCATGAAGTGGGCACAGGAAAACCTGGTCAACCTGACAGCAGTCTTTATTCCCGGAATACAGAACTCCCAGGCAGACTTTCTTTCTCGCACTCAGGTGGACATCAACGAGTGGTCTCTCCACATCCAAACATTCCAATGGATCTTGTCTCTGGGAGTCAGTCCCCAAGTAGATCTTTTTGCTTCACAGCACAATACCAAGATGGAGAAGTTCTACTCGAGAGGTCATTGCAGTCAGGCGATCGGGACGGATGCCTTGACGGATCGGTGGAGTTTTCAGAGAGCATATGCTTTTCCCCCGATCCCAGTAATTCTGAGATTTCTACAGAGACTTCAAGCAGAAGAGGTCGAGGTGACACTAGTGGCCCCCTACTGGCCGAACAGACCATGGTTCCCTCTCCTGGTCCAACTGAGCTATCGGGACCCAGTACCTCTACCAGTCAGACCGGACCTTCTCTCTCAGGGTTCACTCCTACACCTCTGTCCGGCTCTGATGAAACTGACGGTCTGGTTCTTGAGAGGGAGAGGCTGGAATCCCTTGGTTGCGCCTCTGGAGTGATCTCCACGCTGATGAGCTCGAGAAGGGCAAGCACGAATAAAGTCTACGGAAGAATTTGGGCTAAATTTGTAGAATTCTCTACGGTCTCAGGCAGGTCCTTCAGGAATCCAGAAATCCAAGATGTATTGAGTTTTCTCCAAACAGGGTTAGATCTTCCCCTATCCGTAAGTTCATTGAGAGTTCAAATCTCGGCTCTATCAGCCTTCTCTGGAATTTCGTGGGCAGTACACCCACTAGTCAAACAATTCTTTCGAGGGGCATCAAGGTTGAAACCTCAAAGGAAGCCAAGATTTCCCAAGTGGGATCTCCCACTAGTCCTGGATTTTCTGAGTGGGCTCAGTACGTCGGGGCCTTCCCCGTCCTCTATAAAGGACTTTTCAGCTAAAGTGGCATTCTTGGTCGCTATCACCTCGGCCAAAAGAGTGTCGGAGATCGGGTCTCTTGGTCACAAAGAGCCATTCCTGACCTTCTTCCCGGATCGAGTGGTTTTGATACCCATGCTGGGTTCAAATCCGAAAGTTTCTTCTGTCTTTCATGAGAATCAAGAAGTTGTCCTTCCTACCTTCAGGTCTTCGGATTCCAATGAGACTCACCCTCTAGACATGGGCAAGATCCTTTCTGAATACATCCAGATGACGTCCCCCTTTAGACGTTCAGATCATTTGTTTATCCTGCACTCAGGCAGTAACAAGGGGAAAAAGGCTTCTGCCAGAACAATCGTGGCCTGGATCGTTCAGACAATTCAGCAGGCTTACAGGGCGAAGGGCTTGGCTCCTCCGCAAGCGGTGACAGCTCACTCTACCAGAGGGATGGCAGCTTCCTGGGCGGCAGCTCGTCACGTGGCTCCAGATGTCATCTGTAGAGCGGCCTCTTGGTCTTCTATACATACCTTTATGTCCCATTACTGTGTTGAGCCTGCATCTCTTTCCTCTGTGAATTTTGGTTTATCAGTTTTGTCAGTTGACGGGACAAATTAAAATTTATTTTTGTTCAGCATACCCACCCGTGTGGTCTGGCTAGTTATTTCCCACACGTAGGCTGCCATGGAGTCAGTCAGGAAAAAGGAAAATGTATTATCATACTTACCGTAATTTTCCTTTCCTGATGGACTCCATGGCAGACGGAGTTCCCACCCTGAAATTATGGAGTCGGGATAGTTACGGAACACCAGTACTGGGCGGTGAGTAAACCTTTATGGGTATGAGGTCCTATCAATGGAGAGGAGGCGGGATTAACCCACACGTAGGCTGCCATGGAGTCCATCAGGAAAGGAAAATTACGGTAAGTATGATAATAAATTTTCCTTTATGCAACCCTATTAGATCAGATGAGATATTGGTTCAACAATATGGAAGATAAACTATGGCTAAACATAGAAAAACAAGTCACAAAAAGAAATGACCTGTATGCCCTAGCAATAGCTTACGCTATACTTCCAAAGATTAACATTCCCAATTTACTTAGTATCAGATCCACATTAATAGCTTGGAAACATATACTTTCAAAAACTAAAAATATCCAATATAAAATCAAATTGATGATACCGACAGGTGCATTTAACTATTGTAGAATACGTCTAATTGTAGATGTATGGGTTAAGGAAGGTTTTCATCTTTACGGAAATCTACCCTTGCAATACAAAAAGATCACTCTAACCAAACTGAGGAAACATACCAGACTAAAAGAGTTCAATCCAACTGACCCTGTAGAAATCCCCTTAATTTTATGGCAATTTTTTACCCGCCAAAATCAACAAATAATAAAAGGAATCTCTCTCTTTTACGATCTACTATCTACCCACCCATTTGACAACAAAAACGCACACATGATTAAGTGGGAGAAAGATTTAGAACAAGAATTTTCCTGGGACCATTGGAAAAAAGCAATCCATAAAGCTAGCAAGTCATCAGCATGTATTGAACACTGGGACAATGCACAAAAAATAATAAATAGGTGATACCTGACCCCATATAAATTAACGAAAATATATCCCTCAACGTCTAATGAGTGTTGGAGATGCAACGATCAGATAGGAAACCTTTTACACATATTATGGAGCTGTAAAAATCTACATAACTTCTGGAATGACAAGAAAAGGGGGCAATTTTACCCCCCTTTTCTCCATGGGAGAGCGACGGGGAACAGTGGTTCTTCCTGGGGAAGGGGGGGGGGTTTGTTCCCCCCCCCCTTCCTCCTGTGAGGAGAATGGCCAGTGGCCTCTGGGTGACCTTTCCTGGGCTGAGTAGTTTGCCCGGGAAAGGTCGGTTTAAATTTAGTAACTTGCCCTCCAGGTGACCTCTCTCTGAGGGAACCTGGCGGGCTTTTTTGAACTTTGAATGACCCTCCTGGGCTTCTGGTCAGAAAGCCCGGGAAGATCCAGTTTAAACTGGTCGGAACCTGTTGGATTATAGCCCGTTCTGGGCTATTTAAAGCGGGTTCCGTCCAGTCCAGGCTCATTCGCCTCAGAAGACTTGGAACTGTGGTGTTCTTCTTTGAGCAAACAGCGTCTTCTGAGGCCGGAAGAATGAGCCTGCTTCGTCGGCTGATTGAGAGAGCGGGAGAGGACGGAGGAGAGGACTGGATCCGCCGGTGTCTGGACCTACCTTCGGGTCAAGAGGCTCCGGTGGGAGCCGCAACGGTCAGCGGAGGTTCCGGTTCGTCCGTCGCCGATCCGGAGCGGCGCTCGCTGGAGGTCCGGGATCCCGCCGAGAACCAAGAAGAAGCCATGCCGAGGATGGAGGTCGAGGTTCCGGTCCGGCGGCAAAGAAGAAGCGGCACCCCCGTTCGTGCTCCGGAGCCGGCCAAAAGAACGCGCACTCCGCGCAGGGTATACTCTCCCTCCCCTCCCCGTGCAGCCAATTCTCAGAGAGCGGGTCCTTCTGAGGACCTTAACACGAGTTCCGGAGGCAGGGCCAGGGGCGGAGCTAGAGGCAGAGCCAGGGGGGGGTCCGCGGGAATTTCAAATTTTTTCCCATACAGGAATTCCGGGTCTCCGGTTGGTGAACCGGAGGAAGATCATCAGGCAGATGGGCTTCCTCACAGCCATCGCCAGCACCACAGATGTCACCTCAGAGGACGACGGGGGCTGCCTCCAGTTCTATGGCAGCTCCTGCTACTGATGCCGGAACAGCGCAGAATGTCCCAGTGCCTGCTGCTATCCTGGGTCCTTCAGATAGACCAGGTATGAACGAACCTACTAACACTCTGTTGTATAATCTTGCTGATTTGTTGTCACAGGTTGCTAGGGAACTGAAGGCGAATCCTCAGGCCGCACAGGGTACTGCAGCTAGTGAGCCTTCTGCTATTAGCGTATGGTCGCCATCTAGTGGCGTTTTACCTAACTGCGATCAAATTTCACAAACTAATGTTAACCCTGATTTTTCTTTCAGCTAGATCCCAAAATTTACCTGAAACTTGCTTAAAGGAGACTATGGCATGTGAAATCTCTCCGCTAGGTTTCCATTTATCCAGTTCAACAAAGGAAAGGATATGGCGGGGGGAGTTCATAGACATATTGTCTTTGTTACCATCTGCAAAAGAATTTGTTGCTAAGTCAGATAAGAAAGATGAGGAAGAAAGAAGAAGGCCTGTCTCCAAAAATTTTAACAACTGGTTACAGGCCTTCTGCATTTTTTCGGGGACTTTATGTGAAAAGTTCCCGGAAAAAAGCGCTGGGTTATTTCAGCATCTAGATATAATCCTAGAGGCTTATAAAAATTTTGGTGGTATCTCCTGGTTTAATTACGACGAAGCCTTTCGTCAAAAACTGTCAGTTCACCCTTCTCTAAAATGGGGAGTAAAGGACGTAGGTCTTTGGTTGAATCTTTTTCTCCCCCAAAGACCAGCCTTTAATAAGTCAAACGTCAATGTACAATCCAGTAGTACAAGCAATTCCGGTTACAGAAAAGGGATTTGTTTTAACTACAATGACAGCCAGTGCAGATGGCCTAACTCATGTAAATACAGACATGAGTGCGCCTTTTGCGCAGGGGGTCATTCAGTCGCCAAATGCTTTAAAAAAATGTCTGCAACCAATCAGCAGTCAAGTATTTACAAAAGCAGTAACCCCGGTGATTCTGCGAAATATGTACCCATGGCTCAGCCGGTACCCAGACCGGTTGAAGGCTCAGCTCCTCATTGAGGGTTTTAGAGATGGTTTTACGCTCCCAAGTTATTCCGGGCAAGGTTGCTTGTTAGTAAATAATCTTAAATCAGTTGATAAGTATCCAGAGATAGTTAAAAAAAAAATTGAGACGGAAATTATGGAGGGAAGAGTGGAGGGTCCTTTTTCTGCTCCTCCTTTCAGAAATTTCAGAATTTCCCCGTTAGGTGTTGTCCCTAAGAAAGACAAAGGTTCCTTTAGGATGATACATCACTTGTCTTTTCCTAAAGGAAAATCGCTTAATGATCAGATTGATGACGGGTTATCTTCAGTCTCATATGCTTCATTTGAAGATGCCCTAAAAAAGTTAAGAGGTTTAGGTAGGGGGGCTTTGTTGGCTAAGGCCGACATTAAGTCTGCCTTCCGTTTGCTCCCGATAAATCCAGGTTGTTTTAATTCGTTAGGTTTTTACTTCAGAGGGAAATTTTATTTTGACAAATGTTTGCCCATGGGTTGTTCCCTGTCCTGCTTTTATTTCGAATCTTTTTCGTCATTTCTGGAGTGGTCTGTCAGTTTTGAATCAGGTTCGGAACTGATAGTCCACTATCTTGATGATTTCTTATTCTTAGGCCCCCCAGATTCACTGGTTTGCTCCAAGCTGCTGGACACATTCTTTAAAATTTGTACTAATTTTGGTGTGCCATTAGCTATGGAAAAAACAGTCTGGCCAGCCACGTCTCTAGAATTCCTGGGTATCAATATTGATACAGAATTGATGGAATTTAGACTTCCTGATGAAAAAATAGATAAGCTTAATCGATTATTATTGTCATTAATTCGGAAAAAAAAAGGTTATTTTAAAAGATATGCAGTCTTTATTAGGTATGTTAGCCTTTGCCACTAGGATTATGCCAGTCGGGAAGATTTTTTCCAGAAGACTTTACATGTCAATCTCTGGTCTGAAGTCCCCCTTCTCTCATGTGCGTGTTTCTCACGACATGAGGGAAGACCTCTTAGTCTGGCTGCAATTTCTCATGCATTTTAATGGTCGAGCTGTTTGGCAGGGGGACTTCATTCTAGACAGAGAATTTTTTCTTTTTACTGACTCTGCAGGATCGGTGGGTTTTGCTGCAATCTGGCAGACCCACTGGTGTGCGGATCTTTGGCACCAGGATTGGAAAATAAAAGGTTATGTGAAGAATATAGTTCTGTTGGAACTATTTCCAATAGTGGTAGCCCTGGAGATTTGGGGGTCCTTTTTCAGTGGGAAAAGGATTTTAATAAGAACAGATAATAAGGGTGTTGTTTATGCCATCAACTGTTTAACATCCAAGTCTCCGCCGGTCATTGTCCTTTTGAGATATTTGGTTTTCAAGTGTTTGAGTCTAAATATCTGGCTCAAGGCTGTTCATGTAGCAGGGAAGGACAATGACCTGGCGGATTCGTTATCTCGTCTGCAGATGGACCGGTTTTTCCAGCTATTTCCAGAGGCGGATCGTGTGGGATCGGCATGCCCTCACAATTTATGGGATCTGGTGTAAGGCCCATAGCAGAATACATAGCTAATTCAGTGGCTCCATCAACCTGGGCGGGATATCTGTCAGCCTGGTAGCTTTATTTAAGTTTTTTGGAATCTGTACATGAGCAGGCTGAGGCTTCTTCTGAAAATTTAGCTTTACGTTTTTTAAGTTTTTTATTCCAGAAACAGTATTCTTGGTCTTATGTACACAGAGAACCCTCTCTGGAATTTCATTTTTTCTGAAGCTAAATAATCTTCCTTCTCTGATGCAGTACTTTTCGATTAAACAGGCGTTGAAAGGGTATAAAAGAGCAAATTTCTCAGCTGATTCATGTAAGCCCATAACCCCAAAGGTTTTAAGTGATTTGTGCTCGGTAACAGATAGAATCTGTTTTTCTTCGTTTGAGTCTGTTCTGTTCCAAGCTGTTTTTTCCTTTATGTTCTTTGCAGCTCTGAGAGTTTCCGAACTAGTTGCTATCAGAGCATCAGATGTCATTATCACAGAGAGATCTGTTGAGATCCTAATTGGGAGGTCAAAAACTGATCAATTAGGCAGAGGTAGTTGGCTACATTTAGATTCTTGGGATAACTCTAACATATGCCCAGTCCTGCTGATAAAAAAGTATTCTAAGATTAGACCTGCTGGGAATTCAAAATTCTTTTTGCATGAGTCAGGATTGCCCCTAACAAAGTTTCAATTTGTTAGTGTCTTTAAAAAATGTTTAAAGTTTTTGAAGTTGGATCACCTTCAGCTGTCATCTCACTCCTTTAGGATTGGGGCAGCAACTGAAGCAGCCAGATTAGGTTTGGAAGTTAACAAAATTAAAAAAAATAGGCAGGTGGAGATCGGATAGTTATTTGTTATACGTCCGTCCTAATCACTCTTTTTAATTTTTCAGAAAACCCTCGGATCATTTGGATCGTCGGTCACTCGTTTGTGCACTGGGCGCAACATAGAGCAAAACACAGAAATTATTCGGTTAATTTAGGCTTAGATTGTAATAAATATAAGATTTTTTGGAGTGGTAAGAGGGGCATGGTATGGTCTGAGTTATGTGTAGAATTGTCCCAACTTTGTCTTCGTTTCCCCCCACCTGACACGCTAATTATTCATCTTGGGGGAAATGACCTTGGAAAACGCAAGACTTTGGATATAATTTTCTCTATCAGAGATGATTTACAAAAAATTAAAACCATATTTCCAAAATGTGTCATTATTTTCTCAGAAATAATACAAAGACTGGTATGGCTTTCTCCTCCTTCCATGCGTCCTGTAGAAAAGATCAGGAAAAGAGTAAATAGGGCAGTGTCAAAGCTTCTGGTAGAGGTAGGAATTTTTTCCTTTAGGCACACGGAGCTGGAAGGAGGCATTCCGGGTCTATACAGATCCGACGGAGTACATCTTTCTGATATAGGCTTAGACATATTTAATGCAGACTTAGGCTCCTGTGTGGAATGGGCCGCGGTATTGGGGTCTGTGGCTGGTGGTTTTGAGAACCACCCGCCTTGTGGGTAATTGTGTTGGCAACCTGAGCTGTAATGGCAAGGTTAGCTTTAAAAGCTTTATATTGATGATTATTTATTTACACGTTGTTGATATTAATTATCACAATATTTTGAAACCAATATTAAATAAACCGCGGCCTTTAAAATCCAGCAGTGGTCTTTGTCTCTTATTTATTTATTTATTGTTTACTTAGTTATTGAAGTGTAAGGTTATTCCGTCTGCTATCCCATGACAAGAAAAGGGGGCAATTTTACCCCCCTTTTCTCCATGGGAGAGCGACGGGGAACAGTGGTTCTTCCTGGGGAAGGGGGGGGGTTTGTTCCCCCCCCCTTCCTCCTGTGAGGAGAATGGCCAGTGGCCTCTGGGTGACCTTTCCTGGGCTGAGTAGTTTGCCCGGGAAAGGTCGGTTTAAATTTAGTAACTTGCCCTCCAGGTGACCTCTCTCTGAGGGAACCTGGCGGGCTTTTTTGAACTTTGAATGACCCTCCTGGGCTTCTGGTCAGAAAGCCCGGGAAGATCCAGTTTAAACTGGTCGGAACCTGTTGGATTATAGCCCGTTCTGGGCTATTTAAAGCGGGTTCCGTCCAGTCCAGGCTCATTCGCCTCAGAAGACTTGGAGCTGTGGTGTTCTTCCCCCCCCCTCCCTCCCCCTTTTTTGTCAAAAAATACCTTGTCGCGGTTATTGGTATGTGGTAGTGTCACCTTTGAAAAAAAAAAAAATTGTTTTATATATATATATATATATATATATATAATAAAGTGTTTTTAAAAAAAAAAAAAAAAAATCTTTAAAAAGCAAAGGGGGACTAGCTATGCTCATATTATTTTATCCAGGAAAGTTATCTGCTATAAAGTTGGGCACCGTTGTTCTAGCTGGGTAATTGTGTTGGCAACCTGAGCTGTAATGGCAAGGTTAGCTTTAAAAGCTTTATATTGATGATTATTTATTTACACGTTGTTGATATTAATTATCACAATATTTTGAAACCAATATTAAATAAACCGCGGTCTTTAAAATCCAGCAGTGGTCTTTGTCTCTTATTTATTTATTTATTGTTTACTTAGTTATTGAAGTGTAAGGTTATTCCCGTCTGCTATCCCATTCAATAACTTCCTTTATAGCAGATCTCACAGGCATCCTAAATAAACTAAACCCTGCCACAGCTTTACTAGGTATCAATTTGGATATCTATCCCAAAGAATATAGAACAATTGTATTCCACACACTAGTAGCAGCAAGACTCACTATAACCAGCCTGTGGAAATCCAAGGACGCGCCCAACTTATCGACAGTTATAGCAAGAATCAAAATACAGGCCCAATACGAATTAATGCTGGCTTATAAAAATTATTCCACTACTACATTCAGAAAGAAATGGTTAGCTTGGATCACCCATCCTAGAGCATCCAAATACTTAAAATAGTGTAATATTTAATCTATAGTCAAGTTTCAAATACGTCAAAGTCATATATATGCTTACCCCAGATGTAATGTATTATCCTGGACCTATTTTATTGATCTGTGTAGCAAGTTTTGTTAAGTTCATTTAATTTCTGTGTGTGTATATATATATATATATATATATATATATATATATATATATATATATATATATATATATATATATATATATATATATATATAATTAGACATGTGCACAGAAATTTTTTTCGTTTTTTTTGTTCTGTTTCGTATCGTTCCGTAGGTTCGTTTTTCGTAAGACGCCCGTTTTCCTGTTCGTTCCCGGTCGTTTTTCGTACGACGAGATTTTTTCGTATTCCGATCGTTTCGTATTTTCGTTACCGTTTTATTTTCGTACATGCGGGATGGTTCGTTATTCTGTTTAATTCATGTTTATTACTTGTTAGACAATAATTTTCGTGAATTTTCGTCAATGATTTGCATTCTGTGTTTTGGATTCCTTTTTCTGTTCGTGTTTTCGGTCGTGTGTTCGTGTGACATCTATGACAATTTGTTGTGGATGTCATGTGGGCATGCGACTGAAGATACGAACAGAAAAAGGATTTTCGTCATTTTGTACTTTCGTAAATATATCGCGGGATTTGCGGCACTTTCAACACGCGGCTCATCCATATTAACGATTGTTAAGCCCCATACACTTGGTCAGACTTTTTTAACAACAAACATAAAAACGTTCGTTTTCCGTTCGTTCTCAGAAAATTTGTTTGTTTTTAAACTCCATCAGAAAACCATTTTTGGGTTCAAAAGTCTGGCCAACTGATCTCCCTTCAGATGAAAATCCACAGAAAAGTTTATTTGGCTTTACTGTACTACTCAGCACAAAAGAGAAGCTGCTTTACTAACTACACTCACTGCCCATTCAAAAAAACGAAAATGACATCTATAATAAAAGATTTCTATTCTGTATTTTGGGTCCTTTTTCTTTTGGTGTTTTCGGTCGAGTGTTCGTGTCACATCTGTGGCAAAAGATTTGCATTCTGTTGAATCCAAAATACAAACAGAAAAAAGGAATTCAAAATACAGGGTGCGGGTCTTTTGTTGTGGATGTCGTGTGAGCATACGACTGAGGGTGCGAACAGAGAAGGGATTCAAACAGAATACAGAATGCAAATCTTTTGTTGTGGATGTCGTGTGAACATACGGCTGAGGATACGAACAGAGAGGGGATTCAAACAGGATACAGAATGCAAATCTTTTGTTATAGATGTAATTTTTGTTCTTTTGCCGTTTTCGTTTTGTCGTATTTTCGTCAGATCGTTCGTTCGTATTTGCGGTTGTTCGTTATGCAGCTCATTCGTAATCCTGTCGTTTTCGTATTTTGGTGCTTTATTTTTTTCGTATGTACACATTATTCTGCGGGTACGAAATTGAACATTTTCGTACGAAAATAACATTCGTACGAACAGGAATGCACATATCTAATATATATGTGTGTACTGTATGTATGTATATATATATATATATATATATATATATATATATATATATGTGTATATATATATATGTGTATACATTTTATGTTTTCTTTATGATTTTTTATATACAAATAGTTAACTCAATTGGAGGCCTAACCATGCCTACAGATTGAACCCGATAGGGGTAGGCTGGTACAGGCTACCAAGTACTGTATTGGCATAAGAACAATCTTATGAACCAAGGTAACTCGGTTGGTTACTAAGGATTAATATGACAATTTTAACCTGTACTGTTAAGTAAATACTTTCAATAAAAATATATCGTTTAAAAAAAATGTGATTGGAGTTTCAACACAATACAAAAAAAAAGAAGATATTTGAGTTTAGATGTACAGTACATTGTTGGCCACAAATAGATTGATTGCTGTCTCCAAACAGCTCAGTTACAGCCAGTGCTAATTTTACTACAGGAGACCTAACTCTGTAGTGTGATTACTAAGGACATGACTTATAAAGCAGCAGTATGACAACATACTGATTTTAATAACATATGCTATGCTTTTATTATTAAAGTGGAATAGAGCATTACTGAATTTAAGCCTTGGGGAAAAGGTTTCCCCACTTTACTGAAAAGCAGATGTGAAGGCACAATTGTGCTATGTCGACTGAGATTTTCTGGGGGAAAAAAAATACTGATTAGCTATCAATCCTTACTCACCTTTCTTTTTCATTATTGCACAAGAAAGTGCCATACTCTGAACTGTATGCATGGGTTGCCAGCATGCACAAAAATGTCTCATTAAATTCCATTGCCCTAGGAAATTGGCGAGTAAGTTGCCAGCAGCAGTCCAGGAAAAGCAGAAAAGTGGGCGACTCCTGCTGAGCCCGCTCCTGTGACCACCCAGATCGGGCACAACGCAATTGGAATGGGTGTCCTGCCTGAAACCAAGAAAAGTGAATCAACATTATTCAGCATTTAAATGGAATACAGTTGAAGGTGCTACTCCATACTTTAGGTTTTGAATAGATTAGGGAAGATTTTTATCCTCTCAAACACTAGCAGCACACTTCTTGGTATGTGCGTATTAGGAGACTGGCTTGTGCGGATCTTTTGCCTACAGAAAACAGCTAAGAGGAATTGTATCTGGGCCCCAGCCATGTATAAGAGAACTATTAGAGCTGCCCTGCGAATTCGCGGCAACGTGCGTGCGCGCACCCGCGCGTCCCTTGGCGCCAAACAGCCTATTTAAAGGGTGCACTGACCCTAGCCTAGTGCTGATGGATCTCAGCGGTTCCGGTCCCTGTTTCCCGTGCCTGTTCCTGTGCTCCCGGTTACTGAACCTCAGCTTCCTTGACCTTGCTATTGGACTCGCTTCGCCTCTGACTCTCGGTTCCTGATCTCGGCTTCCCACGTGACCCTGCTTCCTGCCTGATGACTTTGTGCCTTGCTGCTCGCTCGCTGCTGAACCCGGTTTTCCATGTGACCACCCTCCTGTCTCCTGTTTTGCTCCGCTCAACTTCCCGGGTACCTGCGACTTCGTCCCTGAAACCTGCTGCGACTTCGTCCCTGCAACCTGCTGTGACTTCGTCCCTGCAACCTGCTGCGACTTCATCCCTGCAACCTGCTGCGACTTCGTCTCTGCAACCTGCTGCGACTTCCTGCCTTTCAAGATTCGCATCAACTGCTGCGGGCTTCCGGAGTTACATCTGCGGGCACTCGTGTCTCCCCTGGCCCTTGGTTTCCCCTGTCTCCACTCTCAGCGGGACTAGGGCCGGAGATTCAAGAGAGGCTGACCTCGTCACTTCAGACTTCACCCAGGTACGTGACACCATGGCTCAGTGACAACAGAGAGGTGTATCAGGAAGAAGAGGGTTTCCAAATCAATTTATCTGGTAGAGAGGAACCTCCATATAGCTCCCCTTGCACTATATCCCCTAGGTGTCAGTTCCTTGTGGCTCAAATTCCATTTACCTATCTGGTCTTTCTACTATGTCTGGGGCAACTCCCTCCAGTTCCTTTGTGTCAAGCAAGGAATTCTCATCTGCTATTACTGGGTTAGTTCACTAGTTTTCTGGCATCCTTTCCAGATTAGACTGTCTTGGTTGCAAATGGAAATGCTCGCTTTCTTCTCCTCCCTCCCTCCTAACAGAAGAGGAGATTACTAAAGACCCACCAGAGTGGAGAGCATGCCTCTTCAGTGAAATCTACTCCTGACCCAGTGTTAGGTGTTATCCTAGACCCAAAAAGCCTTTGTGGGCTTTGTCACAGAAGTTGTCCGGACCAACCTTAAACTCTTGCATGGGATTGGGACAATCCCCAATCTTTTCCTGTACATCCTCACTTAAAGAATATGTTATGGGCAGACTGGGTTCATCCTGATAAAAGGTTTAAGGATGCTTAGGAAAAAATGCGTGGAAGCTTTATTTAACCACTTGCCGTCATATGACGTCCTCAGGATTCTTAGCCGCTGCGCGCCCCCGGGGGCGCGCATCGCGGCGATCGTTGTTGCGGGGTGTCAGTCTGACACCCCGCAACACCGATCTCGGTAAAGAGTCTCTCACGGAGACTCTTTACCACGTGATCAGCCGTGTCCAACCACGGCTGATCACGATGTAAACAGGAAGAGCCGTCGATGGCTCTTCCTCACTCGCGTCTGACAGACGAGAGTAGAGGAGAGCCGATCGGCGGCTCTCCTGACAGGGGGGGTTCGCGCTGATTGTTTATCAGCGCAGCCCCCCCTCGGATCGCCACATGGACCACCAGGGATGCCCACCAGGGAAGGGCAAAACAAAAAAAAATGAGAAAAAAAAAAGTCAAAAAAAAAAAAAGTCAGAAAAAAAAAGTCTGGGAAAAAAAAAAGGATGCAAAAAAAAAAGATGCCAATCAGTGCCCACAAATGGGCACTGACTGGCAACAAGTAAATCAGTGCCGCCCCACAGTGTCCATCAGTGCCGCCCCACAGTGTCCATCAGTGCCACCCCACAGTGTCCATCAGTGCCACCCCACAGTGCCCATCAGTGCCACCCCACAATGCCCATCTGTGCCACCCCACAGTGCCCATCTGTGCCGCCCATGAGTGCCCATCTGTGCCACCTATGAGTGCCCAGTGCCGCCCATGAGTGCCCATCAGTGCCGCCCATGAGTGCCCATCAGTGCCGCCCATGAGTGCCCATGAGTGCCGCCCATGAGTGCCCATCAGTGCCGCCTATGTGTGCCCATGAGTGCCGCCTATGTGTGCCCATCAGTGCCGCATACCAGCGCCGCCAATCAGCGCCACCTCATCTGTGCCCGTCAGTACTACCTCGTCGATGTCCATCAGTGCCATCTCATCTGTGCCCATCAGTGCCACCATATCAGTGCCCGTAATTGAAAGAGAAAACGTACTTATTTACAAAAAAATTACAGAAAAAAATAAAAACTTAATTTTTTTCAAAATTTTCGGTCTTTTTTTAGTTGTTGCGCAAAAAAAAAAATCGCAGAGGTGATTAAAGACCAACAAAAGAAAGCTCTATTTGTGGGTAAAAAAGGACGCCAATTTTGTTTGGGTACAGTGTAGCATGACCGCGCAATTGTCATTCAAAGTGTGACAGTGCTGAAAGCTGAAAATTGGAAGGTACATAAGTGCCCTGTATGGAAGTGGTTAAAGCCTCTTAACCGATTCCCGACCGGCTTGCGCAGCTATACTGCAGCAGAATGGCTCTTCTGGGTGAAATCCCGTATATATACGGCTTCGCCCAGGAGAGCGACAAGAGGGTTCCAAGCAGAAGCCCCAATCCCAGTACCGTAAGAAGAAGACATGGACTTCCAGGACCTCTAGACCAAGTCCTCTTTGCAATGAAGGGGCAAGTGGATATTGGGGACGACTGAGTCTGCAACATAGTCATTTGAAGTTCCAAAATTGAATTTTACAGCTTTACCCCTCCATACTTTATACTTTCAAATGTTTCTTCGATTTTTCAAAAAAAGGTTGTCCTTTTTTGGGCACTTGATCATCTGCTACCTCGGTAAAAATTTAAAGGTTTCACGGTTTCTACTTGAAACGTTCACGATTCCCAAAGCTCACATGGATGTCCACCAAATTCTGTCTCTCAAGAGATTCAACAACTTTCTCTGGGTGCAGAAGTTCCAGATGAAATTGGGGCAGTCAGTGGTTGCCTACCTCCAGCAGGGAGATGTTCTGCCATCTGTGGATATCAAGCATGTCTATCTACACATACCATTCCTGTGATTTGCGGGGGAATACTGACACTTTTGTGGCCCTTACATTTTTTCTGTCCACTGCTTTCAGTGTATTCACCAAGGTGCTAGCCCCTAGTCTTGGGGCTCCCACAGACTCATGGTGCTCCTGTCATAGATTACATGGATGACTTGCATCTGAGGAAGCAGTCCCCTTCACTTCTGGAGCTCAATGTGACACGGATGGTGAAAACTCTAGAGCGGTTTGCATAGGTTCTGAATTTTCAGAAGTCAGCCTTAGTCCTAACCTAAAGACTGCAATATTTAGGTCTGTTGGACACGATTCACTTGAGAGTGATCCTACCCCAGATCAAGTGTCTGGCTTTTTTTCAAACTCTGGCAAATCCTTAAATTCTGCTTTGCATTAAGGTCATAGGAAAGATGCTAGCCTCTTTCGAGGCAGTCTCCTTTGCCCAGTTTCATTCCAATCCGCTCCTGGGACTGGAGAACATAGTCGTTCAGGATCCCCTGATGCAGTTACACCCCAGAAGGAGACTGTGTCTGGATTGGTGGATCTCCTTGTGAATGCTGGAAATGGGAAAATCATTCCTCCTTTTGTCCTGGAGAGTCCTGAGGGCAGATGCCAGCCTGGTGGACTGGGATGGAGTCTGATTCCCTCTTTGTGCTTCCTGAAGGAAGGGTCAGGCAGCTTCCAAATCTACCATTTCCTGATAGATTTGTCAGCTTAATTTTTAGGCTTATGGTCTAAAGGGCAAGGTTCCACCATTTTCAGTGATGGCTTTTTAAACTAGGAGTGTTGTGGCAATTTTACACCAGACTTTCATAGCTCAAAGGGGTTGTAAAGGTTTGTTTTTTTAGGTTCCTTGAAGCTAGGGCATTGTTGGTTCACTTACCTTTTCCTTCAATTTCCCTTCTAAATGTTTTTTTTCTTTGTCTGAATTAATCACTTCCTGTTCCTCCTCAGTAAGCTTGCCCCCATCATCTGAGCTGTTCTGGCTGGGGGTTAGTCAGCGTCCTCGCACCCTCCCTTGGGACTACATCCCTGTGGGGAATACAGCGTCTCCCCGCAGGGATGTAGTGCCAGGAGAAGGGATGAGCACGCTGACTAACCCCCAGCCAGAACGGCTCGGATGATGGGGGCAAGCTTACTGAGGAGGAACAGGAAGTGAGAAATTCAGACAAAGAAACATTTTTTTAGAAGGGAAATCGAAGGAAAAAGTAAGTGAACCAACAATGCACTAGCTTAAAGGAACCTATTTGGAAAATAAAAAAATTACCTTTACAACCCCTTCAAATTTTTAAGGCTGCTGCCTTGCCTTTCATACAAAGCTCTACCAAGTGGATATCTGAGCCTCTGAGGATGAAACTTTTGGTCAGGAGGTTTTTCAGGCTGCTGGTTGAGGTTCTAACCTGCTCTGGTTTGGTTGCCAATCAGAGAAGCTTTTTCCCTCACGGGGCGTGCTGGAGAGGAGTATATCTGTGACAGGTGTCATGTGTTCTAAAATCTTCGCGGGGTCCCCGTTCCAGATGTGGCATCCACCTTCAGGGTGCGCGCATCCATGGACCCCGCCGGCGCGGCCCACCTGGCCAAAATTGCAGACTACTTGGAACCTCATCTGGAGGTACAAGGGGACCCCAGTGACTTACTGGGTTCCCGGTTCTATTGAGAGGATCCCAGGCTGGGTGCCGTTCGATTGGGGAGTCAGTTTGAGGAGGACCCGGAGGCAGGTTGTTCAACAGAGCCTGAACAAACCAATTGTGGATCTGGTGACCAGAGTACTGACAGGTATGTTTGCTGTCATCTGGTGACCAATGCAAAAATCTACTGGGAGGATTCGCTCCATTTATCTATCTAGCTTAGTTATTGTAATTGGCCTGTGGCAGGGGGCCCTAGAGCCAGGTCTGTGAGAAAGGCCTGTTCCTCCCAGAAATCCTAAGTGACATCTCGGCTGCCAGGCCTGTGAGAGTGGGTCTGTCCGGGGGCACTTTACCCACTCCAGTTGGAGTGGCGACGAGTTACAAATTGGTACTATACAGAGCAGTACTGACTGCTCCATTTAATATCCAGGCCTGATACTGCAAGGTTCTCTCTCTCTCTCTCTTCATCAACCTTGTT
This sequence comes from Rana temporaria, assembly GCF_905171775.1. Lineage (NCBI taxonomy): Eukaryota > Metazoa > Chordata > Amphibia > Anura > Ranidae > Rana > Rana temporaria. The sequence goes on along the minus strand of NC_053490.1, from coordinate 273,791,003 downwards.
CTTCCCAATTTATGTTGATGTTGGCTGTGTTGGCCTGGAAAAATAAAGCATTGGAAAAAACTTTTATTCACTGTCTGGACCTTCGCTCACTGTTTGTTTCTACAACTGCACCCCTGGGCCATATCAAGGTAACTCAATATGCCGATCCCAAAAACAAACCAGTGGCTCCTGCGGGGGTAGCGCTACACGGTTAATAGCTTGCTAAATAACTGAGACTTTTGCCTGGCTGGGAGGAGTTATGCCTTTGAAGGGATTTCCTGTCTTTTTTGCCAGTGTCCAATGTTCTGAAGGTGACAGCATGACCCTCTTATAATGTAATGTCCTATGATGCGTGACGCAGGACAGGAAATGAGGGAAGAGCTGCCCAATAGAGACACAGACAAAATAAAAAACAAACATTGAGGATCTAATTCTACCCCACTCTTTTCAAAACCAGAAGTTTGGTTGGAATTGCACTCTAATGAGTATAACATATGGGAGAATACAGCCTATATTACCTGTAACCATTCACGTTCAATAAGGTCCTGGAAACCAGCCAAGGTTCGACAGTTATGGGACAGAATCAGTTGAGCAAGGGAAGTCACCAGCAGGGTATTGTCAGTACCTTCATCACCATGAACAAGTACACAGGTACCCACTCTGTAGCAAAATAGGTAATTTTTAGAAAAAACAACCATATTGGTCAGCTAAATTAAATATTAGCATTTCCTTTCACAAATTTCTATGAGTGGATAGATATATAAACTTTTGTTTTTAAAATGTACTCTGAGACAAAGACCTTTGATGTTATTTGATGCAGTTTCCCCTTTTTCTGTATATGTATTGAAAAGCCCTAAATTAAAAAAATAATATTTAAAACATTTACTATTTGACATTAAAAAAATATTTTACTATTATAAACTATTGAATCAATGTAAGAAGGAGATCATCCAACGGTTCCAACCTGTTAGATTTTGCAGCCAAATGCAATCTATGATATAATGCATTTTATGGTCTCTGCAGATTAAAAATATGATTTCATGATGTAGGGGATATAGATGTGCTCTGCATATAGAACCCTATGATAATATCTTCTACTGTATTTGTGTACTATTCATCTCAGGAAGTATGCCTGCTTGCCAAAGTAAACCCAATATGACAGCTTATATTTTCATAAATTATAATAGCAAACAGATTGGATTTTTTTTCTAGTTAATCAGAAGCATAGCACAATTATTCAAAAACTATGACTTCCAATTTACAAGGCCTTGGCTAGAAACTGACACACTTTAGGTTGTTACAAAGGGGTATACTATAAAAAAAACACTAATATAAATGCCCATCCTATACAGTAGAATTATAAAAAGAAAACAATTTAAAGCACACATTTTGTTTTATTGCTATGATGATGGTACATGCATACGTCATGGTACAGTATATATACTTTCAAGCATAGTAGCTTAAAGCCTGAGTTTTGATAATTTATTGCCCATTTCTGTTCATGAATTCTACTTCCGTCTTTTTAACCATAGCTATTCCATGTTCATCCTTTATCTATCCCTTTACACTTCTATGCACCAACCACCTCACCTCTCTAAACATTCAGCAGCCAGACCTGCAGTGCTCAGAGCTTCTTTGACGTGGGTCATCCAGCGGGAAGTCAGTAACCTAGTAAGCCAGCGGTTTATTCCCAAACAAGGTTCATAACAAGCAGCAATGAGCCGCGTCAGGCTAGTCTGCAAAGCACGTCCCCTAAAAGTACAAAAATTGATTAGTTTCAGATGCAGGTTCTTACACTTGTTAGGTAGGTCATCAATGGTCCACAAATCAGGCTGTTTAGGACTACCTCAAGAGGAAAATTACAAAAGCTACCAATCATTGGAAGTGCTCATTACTGTTCACAGAGATTTTCTAGATCTATATGCAACCTGGCCAATCCTTCCCTTCTCTCAGTGGGGTGAAGGAAGAAAGACTTTACCTGCGTATAGGTCATATTAGTCCGTAAGGGGAATTACACTAGAAACAGTGGTGGGTTCTGATGCTACAGTCAATACCGGCAGGCAGGTGTCTACTCGCCCATCTTTGTAGGTAGGTATCTGGATATCCTTAGACTTACCTTTCCAATGGGTGGTAGAGCACCTTCCAGTCAGGGTACCGATCCTTGTTCTCAGTTCCACCTCCCATGCTTCTTGCTTGTCTGGCATCATGCTCACTGCGAATGTCAATGATAAACCCACATAACTGCCCTTCTAGGGTAACATTCAGCAGCATCTCATCTTCTTCACACTTACGATGTGTTGGACCAACCAGTGGCTGAGCAGAGCGTAACATAACCTAAAAATTGAGAAGAGAATAAAGAAGAGGTAAAAAGAACAGTAGATATGTTATGCTCATGTACATCTTCAAAATGCTATTGATTTTTGGGCACCAGTTCCCCAAAAAAGTGTAATTTAACTTGAAAGAGTGCAAAAAAAGGTTAACTATATTGTTCAACATGACATAGAGAGAGTACTAGCATTTTCGTAAATGTCAGCAATGGCGGTCTCTGTATTACTCTTAACAAATGTTTTCCATTGTACACTAATGCCGCGTACACACGGTCGCTTTATGTGATGGAAAAAAAACATCATTTTTAAAAATGTCATTTAAAATGACCGTGTGTGGGGAAAATGTCGTTTTATGTCTTCTGAAAAACGAAAAAAAAAAAATTCGAGCATGCTTCAATATGTTGTGTTGTTTTTCAAAACGTTGTTTTTTGTGTCAAAAAATGACAGTGTGTAGGCTAAAACGACATTTAAAACAACGTTTTTAAACCCGCGCATGCTCAGAAGCAAGTTAGGACGCGAGTTTGAATGGAACAGAGTGCCGTCGTATGTGCTAAACGTAACCACGCTTTGCTAGAGCTTTTGGGAAAAAACTATGGTGTGTATGCTACATCATTTTTGAAAATTAAGTTTGAAAAACGTCGTTTTTTTTCATCACATAAAACGCCGTTTTTTTCTATCACAAAAAACGACCGTCTGTCCGCAGCATAACTTTAGAGAAAAGTTGCCTTCATATACAAAACCTTCTGGTTCAATTCCATTGATTTTAGCCAGAGCTAAGTACAACTTGTATAAAATAAAACAGTAGCCTTAACTTCAGGTAGACATACAAGGCACAGAATAATGCAGCTCCGTATTCAATAATATATAATTAAATGTATATTTTCTTGCTGCAAGAGGCTTGCTGATAGGAGGAAAGAGCCGAATGACAGAGAGATGAGCTCAGTCTGCTGCTTCTCCTTTCACCATACATTCACAGCCTATGAGAGGGACTACACCTGTAAGTGTTACCTAAAGCAGTGTTCCACCCAAAATGGGGCGCTCCGCTTGTTTGCATTCCCCCCCCCCCCCCCTGCCACATTTGACACTTTTTGGGGGAGGGGGAGTCGGTACCTGGTTTTGACAGGTGCCCGCTTCAACTTCCTGGTAAGATCGCTGCATGGCAATCTGCATTATGTACGGCCCCTCCTCCTTCCCCTGCTGCCTTCTGGAACCTGTGTGTGTCCCAGAAGATGACAGGACCATTTAGAAAGCACAGCGTGACTCGCGCATGCACAGTAGGAAACTGGCTGTGAAGACTGAAAGCTTCACTGTCGGTTTCCCTTACTTGCAATGACGGTGCCTGCATCCAAAGCCAATGGACGAATCGGCTTGGGTGGCGATATCACAGGAGAATCTCTTGACAGGTAAGTCTCCTTGTATTAAAAGTTAGCAGCTACAGTATTTGTCAATATTGACAATTGCTCGGTCGTGCGATATGGCTCCCAAACAAAATTGACGTCCTTTTTTTCCCACAAATAGAGCTTTCTTTTGGTGGTATTTGATCACCTCTGCGGTTTAATTTTTTTGCGCTATAAACAAAAATAGAGCGTCAATTTTGAAAATAAAGCAATATTTTTTACTTTTTGCTATAATAAATATCCCCCAAAAATATATATAAAAAATGTTTTTCTCAGTTTAGGCTGATACGTATTCTTCTACATATTTTTGGTAAAAAAAATCGCAATAAGCGTTTATTGATCGGTTTGTGCAAAAGTTATAGTGTTTACTAAATAAGGGATAGTTATATTGCATGTATACAATTTTATTTTTATTTTTTTACTAGTAATGGCGTGATCAGCGTTTTTTATCGTGACTGCGACATTATGGCAGACACATCGGACACTTTTGACACATTTTTTGGACCATTGTAATTTTTACAGCAATCAGTGCTATAAAAATGCACTGATTACCTTGAAAATTACACTGGCAGTGAAGGGGTTAACCACTAGGTGGCGTTGTAGGGGTTAAGTGTGCCCTAGTGAGTGATTCTTACTGTAGGGGGGATGGGCTACACGTGACAAGACAGTGATCACCGCTTCTGATTACAGGAAGCGATGATCACTGTCATTGTCACTAGGCAGAGCTGGGAGATGCTTATTTACATCAGCATCTCCCCGCTCTAACTCGCCGTTAGAGGATCACAGGTATCCCCACGGTGATTAAGTCCACGGGACCCGTGGTTGGGCTCACAAAGTTCGTGGTGGGCGCGCGCGCGTCCACAATGCCGTGATTTTAAAGGGGACACACAGGTACGTCCTTCTGCCTGTCCGAGGCATGCTGTCGACGTATAAAATTGTGCGTTGGTCAGCAAGCAGTTAAACAAACTAGACCAGCATGACAGCCAGGCAGCTAGCAATAATTTTAGAATGCAATCTGTCTGCAATAGCAGCCTAGATATTTCCCTCACCATAAATGTCCTTTAAAGTCCAATTCTAGGAAAAAACAAAATCTTCCTTTGCAGCTGTTTCACACAGGCTTCAGTTTGTATAATGTGTGAACAGCAAACTTTGACAATGCATTTGCAGAGCTTTCATAAAGCTTTGTTGAAGCTTTTAATGTACCATTCAGCTCCAGCTTGTAAACGTTGAACACAGATGCGAATGGGAGTGCTGATTGCCATTGCCAAAGCGAGCGCTCACACAACCGCAGCCGCCCAATCTGCTCCTTTCCCTGCATCCTCATTGGCACGGAGAAGAGCGAGTTGCAGGAAGGACTCTACGAGCACTGTGGGGGGGGGTCTCAGTTACTAAAAAAAACAGACTGATTTCTCCCATTCTTAGGACAGGAGAACCAGCCTGTAAATTCCGAGAGTGGTGACTACAAGCTGAGCCGAGTGTCGGTCTATGACACTCTTTCACTCTCCTCACATACGAGCATGGAGGAATACAGATCCTCCTCCTTCCAGTCCTGCCCACACTATCCCGGCATGCTGTATCTGAAGAGAGGGGATGTGTGGGCGGTAACTATGAAAATCAGCAGCATTCCTGGCTGTGTGTGAATGATGCCTGAGATTCTAGCCTAGGCTGTGGGTAAGTGTGTGCACTGATGTGCAGTAAGTGTGTGCACTGTCTGGAAGATAGTGGGCTGGGAGAATCAAATCAGCAGATGAATATTTATGCAGCCCTGGCCAATCCCTTGAGAGAAGTGCCTAGATGGTGGCTGGGAGAGTGCATACAGTAAATACTCTGAGACCTGGAGCAGAGAGATTATTGTCCTAGAGGAGAAGATCCCAGCCTGGAGGGCTGCTGCCTTCTTGGGCTGACTTACCAAGTGTCCAATGGTGTCCCTAGGGGGGGCCAGAGGGGGCCCTGACCCCCCCAACATTATGCTGTGCCCCACCATGTGCCCCCCTTACTGTAATCACTAAACTGCATTATCTCCATCCCTTCTCTCCCCCATCTGTCTCCCTCTCCTGTTCTTTCAAGACATTCACAATTTACTTTCACTTTCAGTTAGGCAGATAATATACGGTGCAAATTTCTTTCCTGCATCCACAGATTGCAGGAAAGAAACTTGTATGATTCCCCCATCAACACAGACAGTGGTGACAGGGGAATATCCCTCCTGCCCAGCAATTGTATTCTCCCGACAAACAGTGATTATCACTAGTGGCTATACAGCAACCACTAGTGATAATCATAAGAGAATCTGCTCATTAATGGTTCAAATCTCAACCAGTTCCTGCTGAACCAGCTGAGATTTAAACTGTCTATGGCTGGTCTTGCCTCTCAGGCAACCCATACATTGATCACTTTTTTCATTCAACTATTAGGTTGAATGAAAAAAAAAAAATTATGCAATTCCTCCATCTACACATTATAGGTGGACGGGGGAATCCTCCCAGTGTGGACCAGTAGTGAAACAACCAGAGTCGCTGTCCTGTCCCGGCTATTCAAAGCTGGTCTCTGTCTCCATGGCAGCGGAAGCAGCACATTGGAACCCAGTGCTGGTTACTTTATGGGGCTGATGTACAGGAGGGCCAGCCCACACTGCACATCGCTAATCACAGGCAGTGAGACATTTACCGATCCGCAGCTGCACAGATCAGGAAATGTCTCACTGCCTGTGATTAGCACTGTGGAGTGTCGACTTCCTGGTGGGATCGGGCATGTGGGATTTCAAACACACCCGAGCCCATCTCTATTGGTTGTAGACAGTTGAGCTCCATGCAGGTTGCTTAGCAGCAGTGGAGCCTTCTCTGACATGCTGATCGGGATGCAATCCAGGTGATGCTCCTAGTCAAATCCTAGTGTTAAAACAATTTCTGTCCGCTCCGCATGTGTTAACCTCGGCGACATGTCAATGGTTGTAAACAAAGAGAAACTTGTAAATAACTCATGAAAGAATAAAGTTACATTAAAAGCAAGCACACTATTGTTTTTCTTGTGAAATTCCAAATAAGTTTGATGTGTCACATGACCCTCTTCCTATTGAAAAAACAAAAGTAGGATTCAAAATGGCCAACTTCAAAATGGCCGCCATGGTCACCACCCATCTTGAAAAGTTTCCCCCCTCACATATACTAATGTGCCACAAACAGGAAGTTAATATCACCAACCACTCCCATTTTATTAAGGTGTATCCATATAAATGGCCCACCCTGTATATATATATATATATATATATATATATACACATATATACACACACACACACACACACACACACACACACACACACACACAGTGGGGATTGAAAGTTTGGGCACCCCAGGTAAAAAAAATTATTAATGTGCATAAAAAAGCCAAGGAAAGATGGAAAATTCTCCAAAAGGCATCAAATTACAGATTAGACATTCTTATATGTCAAAAAAAGTTAGATTTTATTTCCATCATTTACACTTTCAAAATTACAGAAAACAAAAAAAATATGTCTGCAAAAGTTTGGGCACCCTGCAGAGTTAAGATCTTGTACTGCCCCCTTTGGCAAGTATCACAGCTTGTAAATGCTTTTTGTAGCCAGCCAAGAGTCTTTCAATTCTTGTTTGAGGTATCTTTGCCCATTCTTCCTAACAAAAGTCTTCCAGTTCTTTGAGATTTCTGGGCTGTCTGTCACACACTGCTCTTTTAAGGTCTATCCATAGATTTTCAATTATGTTGAGGTCAGGAGATTGTGAAGGCCATGGCAAAACCTTCAGTTTACGCCTCTTGATGTAACCCCCCGTGGATTTTGAGGTGTGTTTAGGATCATTATCCATTTGTAGAAGCTATCCTCTCTTTAACTTCAGATTTTTCACAGATGGCATCAAGTTACCATCCAAAATTTGCTGAAATTTTAGTGATTCAAATTTTCCTTCTACTCGTGAAATGTTCCCTGTGCCACTGGCTGCAATACAACCCCAAAGCATGATTAATCCACCCCCATGCTTAACAGTTGGACAAAGGTTCTTTTCATTAAATTCTGTGCCCTTTCTTCTCCAAATGTACCTTTGCTCATTCCGGCCAAAAAGTTCTATTTTAACCTCATCGGTCCACAGAACTTGTTTCCAAAATGCATCAGGCTTGTCTATATGTTCATTTTCAATGTTCAAACGCTGATTTTTGTGGTGAGGACGTAGAAGAGGTTTTCTTCTGATGACTCTTCCATGAAGACCATATTTGTACAAGTATCTCTTTATAGTGGAATAGTGTACCACAACTCCAGTGTCTGCCAGATCTTTCTGGAGGGATCGTGAGTTTTGAATTGCTTTTCTCACAATCCTGCCAGCTGTTCTGATATTTTTCTTGGTCTTCCAGATCTTGCTTTAACTTCCACTGTTCCTGATGACTTTCATTTCTTAATTACATTCCGAACAGAGGATATTGACATCTGAAAACGCTTTGCTATCTTCTTATAGCCTTCTCCAGCTTTGTGAGCGTCAACTATTTTCAGTTTCAGTTTTCTAGACAACTGCTTAGAAGAACCCATGGTGCTGATTGTTGGGGCAAGGTCTGATGAGGGCATTTAAAACCTTAGAGATTGACATCACCTGGTCTTCCCAGACGATGATTGAGAACAATCCATGACACTGGCAGGTTTTAGCTTTGCAAAGGGGGCAGTGCATGCTATAAATTCTGCAGGGTGCCCAAACTTATGCAGACGCCATTTTTTTGTTTTCTGTAATCTTGAAAGTGTAAATGATGGAAATAAAATCTAACTTATTTTAACATATAAGAATGTCTAATCTGTAATTTGATGCCTTTTGGAGATTTTTCCATCTTTCCTTTGCTTCGTTATGCACATTAATACAAATTTTTACCTGGGGTGCCCAAACTTTTGATCCCCACTATATATATATATATATATATATATATATATATATATATATATATATATATATATATATATATATATATACACAGTATATATAAAATTGCATTTTATAGTTGGACCCCTACTTTTGTCCCTGTCCCCCCATGTGCCCCTCCTAAATATGAAAGCTGGAGACGCCGCTGCATGTGTCGGCTGTTCATTGAGGTCCCAGTTAGGCTAGCTGGGGGGGGTCAATTCTGCTAGAAGAAAGGGATCGGGTCTAGTATCACTGGAAAAGGTGTCTGGAAGATATTGGAAGGAGGCGCCCAACTATCTAAGGACATTAGTCAGTACCTACTGGAGTGAGAGATCCTTGAGACTGTATGTTGCTGCTATCTCTTGGGTGCTAAAGTCAGCACTGCTGAAAGGGGACATTGTATTTGGTGTCCCGGTACAGTTCAGTTCACTATGTGCTTGTGTAAGGACTTTTGCAAGGAAGATTAGTGTCCTCAAGTTGCTACTAAAGTTACTGGAGTATCCCACAGTTTCTCTACTCCTATCCAAGTTCAAGTTCCACAATAAAGCATCCGAGAAGCATACCCCTAGACTGTTCATTGAGTCAAAGGAGTGACTCTGTGCCTGGCTGCGGGTGCAACTATAGGAAAAGACCCTAGGGACCTTAAACTGCTGGCTCCTGTGGGAGTGAGCGCTACATACCATTTCAGGATGCAGACAAACAAGACATCTAGTACTACATAACCCAAAACAGTACGATGAGCAGCTGCTTGCTGGGATTTTAATATAATTCAAATTATCAAGTATTCTTGTCATCTAATACACAAAGATAGGAAAAACATTGTAAAAAGATAGAATCTCTACAGTCTAGAGATAGTTAAGAATAATACTATGCCTAACATACCACTTTATTGCGCCGGTGGTGGTAACTAAATATGGGAAACCTGTGTCCCTGCCTGAAAGTTGCAGCCTTCCTCAGAGAATCATCAGAACAGGATACGGGTACAATAACCTTTTCTGGGTAACTAGAACAAAGTCTAAAACCGGCATTTACATGACTCAATCTCCAAGCGTCTGTCTGGGAAGAAATACAAAAAAACATATTGTAAGTAGCATACTTTTACCATTTCAGCATGCAGAAAAAAATGTAGACAGTTTGTCACCTCAGCCTTTAGCTTTTGGTAAAATGTTTCCATGGTGTCCCTTGGCCATCCTTTACCCAACTTGCATCCAGCAGGTCTAAAGAAAAATGGGTAGGTAAGGGTAACAGAATCCAAGGAGGAGAGAGCCTGTGGATGTATATGAAGGTATAGTCATTACATGTTGGCTGGAGATAACCTATAAGGATACTCATCATGAACATGGAGGATACCATTGCTGACTTCTATTTACAAAGATGCAAGTTCCCTGGATGTTATTGTAGTTCACAAAACTGTGAATCACTAACCAGGGACATTTTTAACATCGTCCATGGCTATGTCTTATTTTTTACTGTAAAAGTGATCAGCTATAGAGATGTCCAGATCGCTTTTACTGAACAGCCAATTTTCAGCTGATAAAGATGACACCAAGCTCATGGTGGCAGCCAGTCCAGGACATTTTAAAACGTTAACATACTGTAACAGCCAGATAATAAACATTTGCAGAAGGTAACCATAGCTGTATTAGTGCACTTGGAACAAACACAATTGAAACTGAAAACGTGATAGTTTTTTTTTGCACTAACATTCAAATTTCTAGGACAAGCTTATGGGGTGTACCTCCTTCAAATGTCCAAGCAGCGCTAATAGCCAATGGTTGTCTTAACATTCCGCTTTGTGTATTAGTATTGCTTGGGACTAAGATAGGGTGACCAGACATCCCCGGTTTGCGGGAACAGTCGCTGGAGCCAGTCTGTCCCTGGATTTGTCCCCGAATTGAAGTGGCATGGAGGGCATCTGGTACTCTCGCCCCGGGTGCAATATTTGGGGGGGGGCGCAAAACCAAGTGTGCTGTGTTTCCCCTCCGCCCAGAAACTCCTGTAGTCCAGCCTGTCCCCCATGATCCCTCTGGTGCGGTCGGCCTGTGTGTGTGTGAAAACAGCGGAGGGGAGGGGCGGTGCAGAGCGTAAGGCTGCTATTGGAGAAGCTCTTGGCAGGGGATACTGAGGAGCGGCTGGGAGTCGGGAACTGTATATAAACAAAAAAGTCAGTGCTACTACCCATACATCACATAGAAAGCAGAGCTCCCGGGTGCTCGATCCACAGTCACTGGCTGAGTAAAGTAATGAGGAAAAGATGATCTGTACTCCGGTCTTGCTCTTTAAAAAATCGTCATATTTATTAACAAGCCACAGTGAACAAATGCAAATAAGAAAAGTGTCGGGAACAGTACCTGGTGCTAGGGAGAGCCCTGCTCCGATAGATTATCATGGAGGCCATGGAGGGGTGAGCAAAATCAACTGATATACACTGATCATGTGGGGGGGCAGGTGGTGTAGTGCAGGAATGAGGTAGGTCAGTGTAGTGGTCAGTATAGAACTCAGGTAGGTCAATGTAGTGGTCAATATAGGAATCAGGTAGGTCAGTGTAGGAATCAGGTAGTGGATAGTGTAGGCAGGGCCGCCATCAGGGGGGTACAGGGCACAGGCATTACACCTGTAAGGGCCCCGGATGCCCCCCCTGTAATCGGCGTGATGTGGGAGAGAGTGGAGAAGAAGAGGAGATGACACTTTCAGTTTCTTGGCACCCCCCCTGGTAATCGGCGTGATGCGGGGAGAGGGGAGAAGAAGAGGAGATGACACTTTCAGTTTCTCGGCAGCACCGTCCCCCTCGCCCCCCCGGTTCTCAGCCCAGGCCTAATGCCGCGTACAGACGGTCGTTTTTTGTGATGCAAAAAAACAACGTTTTAAAAAACGTCATTTAAAATGATCGTGTGTGGGCAAAACGTTGTTTTATGTCTTCAAAAAAACGACCAAAAAAAAAATCGAACATGCTCGATTTTTTTGTGTCGTTTTTCAAAACGTCGTTTTTGTTTCACAGAAATTGACCGTGTGTAGCAAAAAACTAGGTATAAAACGACGTTTTTAAACCCACGCATGCCCAGAAGTTAGTTATGAAGTGAGCTTCAATGGAAAAAAGTGGTGAAACGTAACCTCGCTTTGCTAGAGCATTGTGAAAAAACGATGGTCTGTATGCTATGTCGTTTTTGAAAATGAAGTTTCAAAAACGTCGTTTTTTACATCACATAAAACGTCGTTTTTTTTACATCGCAAAAAACGACCGTCTGTACGCGTAATAAAGCTGTGTAAGGGGCCCCAAAATGTATAGGAATCGGGTAGGTTAGTGTAGTGGTCAGGTAGGTCAGTGTAGTGATTAGTGTAGGAATCAGGTAGGTTACGTGGTCAGGTAGGTCAGTGTAGGAATCAAGTTGGTCAGTAATACTGTACTAGTGGAAGGGACTCAGTGAGTGCTAAAAGTCTGGCGGGGGGTGCAAATTTCTTGCTTTGTCCCGAGCGCTGACATCCCACGCTACACCACTGACTGCGTATATAGTTTGAGGAAAATATGCATATAAAATAGTTTACAATTTGGAAATAAAAAAAAAATATGTCCCTGGATTTCATTTAAAAAATCTGGTCACCTTAGACTAAGACCCCTTTCACACCGTGGCGGATTTCAGGAGCTTAAATAGCGCTTCAACAACACCCCTGTCCATTGAAATGAATGGACAGCGCTTCCAAAGAACCTTAAAAGCGATTTGAAAGCACCGCAAAATGGGTCTGTCTTTGTTTTTTTTAAAGTCGCCCCGCTAGGGCCCCGAAAAGAGCTGCAAAAGCGTCATTAAATGCAGCTAAAACGTAGCTAAAGCACCGCAAAAACGACTGGCACTTTAGCGGCTGTTTTAGCAGCTCTTCAGTGTGAAAGGGGTCTTAGAACAGGGGGTACACCCCAAAAGCTTATACTGAAAATGATAGTGTTAGTGCAAAAAAAACAACAACAATGTCATGGACAGTACTTAAATGTTTTTGTTTCATTTGCAGAAGGAAGTCAGCAGGGGCAGTCCTCCTAATCCTCTAATTACAGAAGACTCATCAGAATAACTTTGCTACATCACAATAACGGAAAAAGAACTTGCAATCGTTGGCATGAAAAATATATCTCTTTAAAGTAAAACTAAAGGTAAAACTTTTCTTTCTAGTTTTGGATAGACCTGTCAGGGATTTTTATTTATTTTTTGCTGTCTGTGTTCCTGTTAGGGTGTTCCACTCTCTCTACTTGTCCTGGGGACCGCTATTACTGAAAGTGAAAGTAAAAGTAAAAGGAAATGCCAAAATGCCAAATGCCACCAGAACAGGAATAGAATGGAAAATTTCCAGTGAAGACACTAGTCCTGGTGACCTTACTGACTACCAAAATTTCCTCCCATCTTTGACAGGGGTTATAGCGAGGGGTGTTGCTGGGTGGGAAAAAGACCAGGGGCTTCATCCTGAATGTAAATTTGATAACCTCTCCCACATAAAGCAAGTCCAGCCCAAGCTCCACCCAATGCCCCACTCACACCTGCCCAATGGGCTGCAGTCTGTTCCAGTGCTGTCCAGCGGGCCTCAGTGAGAGCACACCGAGTCTGGGCTGAGGGCTTGAGCTGGCTGTAGAGTATATGCTGCTACGGCCTGTTGCTGTGCTGTCAATTTCAGTTTGTCGCCACTCCAGTCAGAGTGGGTGAAGTGCCCCCGGACAGACTCCTGCCACAAGCCTGGCAGCCGAAGTGTCACTTTAGATTGCTGGGAGGAACAGGTCTCTCACACAGACCTGGCTCTAGGGCCTCTGCCACAGGCCTATTACTTTGGATAAGCTAAATGGACGAATTGAGCGAATCCTCCCAGTAGATTTTAGCAGAGGTCACCGGATGACAGCAAAGTGTACCTGTCAGCATTCCGGTCACCAGATCCCTGATTGGTTCGTTCCAGCCCTGTCAGACAACCTGCCTCCGGGTTCTCCTCAAGCCGACCCCCCAATCGAACGGCACCCAGCCTGGGATCCTTTCAATAGAACTGGGGACCCAGTAAGTCACTGGGGCCCCTCTCAGGAACATGGAACTCCGCATAGAATGTGACCCCGGCCTGGTAGGCCATCGCCGGGGTCCGTTGGATGTGCACACCCTAAAGGTGGGTGCCGCGCCTGGAACCTGGAACCCGCGAAGGACATGAAAAAATGTCTGCCACAGATATACTCTCCCCCAGCATGCTCCACGAGGGAATACTCATCTAATTGGCTGCTGGGGAAAAGTGGCTCTGCCAGAACCCCTCTAGCGCCACCTGTCGCCCAGGGTTCGGAACAGCATCCCTGGAGTGCAGACTGACCTACAGGACAGTTCAGGAATGACAGCAGCCCAAATTTAGAAAATTGTGAATGGGAGCAAAATAACTCTCCCATTCCCCACTAACTTTAGCGTAGTGCCCATACTGAAAGTAAGGGGGCGCTACATAATATAAGACCCGGGCTTATTTTTGGGGAAACACGGTAGTATATCTTTACAAAGAAAGGTTGAATAGTTTATAAGAGGAACACTACCTAATTTCAGTGATGGTTTAATAAATGAGTATATTGTATCTACTGTTAGAATTGTTATATGAAAATAATATCATGCAATTATTATAATAATGCAACATTGTAAAATGTACTAATGTATTTTAAGTGCCACAATGTTACTGACCTTCACAGAGCGGGCAACATTAAGTGTCTCCTCCATGCCAGGTATCTCTAGCTGGATGACCCTCAAGTCTTTACACCTAAGAGTGACAATTCCTGAACTGGTGCTGCTTTCCCCTTCTTGGCCATTCTCCTTGTTCTTTAGCACTGCTATGTTGTGCACACTACAAAATGTAATAATAATAGAATCTAAAATACAGAATTAAAGAAAACAATAGAAGAGAACACAGGTTTGCTTTCTAATGTAAAGCAAATGACATGAATTCAAGAAATGTACTTTACGTGCTGATATAGTACCTATACTGTATATTCTACAAAGTCTTCTAGAGAACAAGTAACCCATCCATACTTCCCCCTATGGAATTAACAATGCCCCTACCACCAGTGTTGCCAACCGTCCGTATTTTTACAGACAGTTCGTTAAAACGGGCACCTTTTTCCCATGTTCGTAAATGTCCGTGGTTGCAGAAATGTGCCAGTAAAAATATCCGAGATCGGTTCAGCTTGGGAGATTGGAGGCAGGGGGTGTTAGTGGCAACACAGAATGTGGGGGATGGAGACAGGGGTTGTTGGTGGCACCGCAGAGGGTGAGGGATGGAGATAGAGGACGATGGAGGCAGAGGGTGATTTGAGGCAGGGGGCCTGGCGGAGATTGGAGGCAGGCGGTCTGGGGGAGATTGGAGGCAGGGGGAGATTGAAGGCAGGGGGTGTTAGTGGCAGGGGGTGATTGGAGGCAGAGGGGATGGTGGCATCGCAGAGGGTGGGGATGGAGACAGGGGTTGTTGGTGGCATCGCAGAGGGGGATGGAGGCAGGGGACGATGGAGGCGGGGGGTGATTGGAGGCAGGGGGCCTGGGGGAGATTGAAGGCAGAGGGAGATTGGAGGCAGGGGGAGATTGGAGGCAGAGGGAGATTGGAGGCAGAGGGAGATTGGAGGCAGAGGGAGATTGGAGGCAGGGGGAGATTGTGGTACTGCAGAGGGGGGTGAATGCAGGGGGTGTTGGTGGCAGAGGGGGATGGAGGCAGAGGGTGATGTGACTAATTAATTAGCCCTTATTATATCGAAAATAACAAAAATTATTTTTTTTACCTTAATATCTACCTTAAATCACATTGCTATTTGCCTAGTGTACTTGTTTGTATCCTAAATACTGAAATTTGCACCTAAAAATGTAATTTAGTAACTTTTGTGAAATGCCAGTAAAAAAGTGGCTGCACCAGTAAATTTTGGGTATCGTGCCAGTTAATTTCAATCTAGTAGGTTGGCATCACTGCCTACCACATGCACACACATTACGGACATTTGAACAGAACCCTATTAACTTGCCTTTTGCGGACTCTGATGTTGCAGAGATTTCCTTTCACTTCCTGTTTGGTTATGAAACAGGAAGTGAAGGTAAATCTCTCAAATGTGATATAGATGGCAAAAAAAAAACCTTATGGGGGTTGCTCTACTCTATCCAAAATGGAAAAAAAAAAGTTTTGCCCATAGTTCTACTTTAATGTATCTTTAAACAAGACCTTTTTTCTTTTGAATAGAGTGGGAAAGTGTTGGACCATCTCTCGATTTTTTTTTTCCCCATTAGGTAGTTGCAACAACAGGCCAGTGTACATGACTAAATTTAACACCAGTGTTTTAATAAATAGATTAAAAGAGCAATTTCAGAGTTTGGATTGTAGGACTGTGGATGAGTTTTTTTCTCAAACCCTCATGCCCTAGACCAGTGTTCTCCAAACTGTGGCCCAAGGGCCGTATGCGGCCTTTTGCTTGCCTATATCCGACCCTTGAGGGGCTATTTCCCCCACGGAAGCCAATAATGGGGCACCATTCCTCCCACTGAAACCAACAATGGAGCACTACTTCTCCAACTAATGCCAACAATGAAGTGCTGTTCTTTCCACTAATGCCAACAATGGGGGACGCTAGTCCTCCCACTGATGCCATCAATGGGGTGCTATTCCTCCCACTAATACCAATAATGGGGAGCTATTTCTCCCACTGATACCAACAATGGGGCGCTATTCCTCCAACTGATGCCAACAATGAGGCGCTATTCGCTATTTCTCCTACGAATACCAACAATGAGGAGCTATTCCCCTCAATAAAACTGATGATGGGGTATTACTTACTCCCATTGACTGAATGTCATTTTTATTACCACCAGTGCCAGTCCTGTTCCCCTAAAGCCTGAAGGACAGTAAACTGGCCCTCTGTTTAGACAGTTTGGAGACCCCTGCTCTAAAAGTTAAGACACCTTTGTTTAAAACATATCTAAAGTAGATCTAAAGCATAGAGTAGGGGAGGGGAAAAACCCCAGCCAGGTTATATTTTCTTTTTTTTACCATCTGTGTCCAATTGGGGAGATCTTCCCTCACTTCCTAATCAGTGAACACAACGGAAAGTCAAAGAAATGTTGGGTGTTATCTACTAAAACTGAGAGTGCAAAATCTGATGCAACTCTACACAGAAACCAATCAGCTTCCAGGTTTTATTGCCAAAGCCTTATTGAACAAGCTAAGATTAGCAGCTGATTGGCTCCCAAGCACAGCTGCACCACATTCTGAGTGCTCCAGTTTTAGTAAATCTACCCAACTATCTCATACAATTGTCGTAAATGAAAGTCATTTGATCATAAATACCACTTTAAAAACAAACAATATTAAGTTTAAAGTGGAGGTTCACCCGAAAAGTTAATTTTTAAGATTAGATTGATGCTCATTTTGTCAAGGGGAATCAGGTAGTTTTTTTTAAATCGAAGCAGTACTTACCGTTTTAGAGAGCGATCTTCTCCGCCGCTTCCGGGTATGGTCTTCGGGACTGGGCATTCCTATTTGATTGACAGGCTTCCGACGGTCGCATACATCGCGTCACGATTTTCCGAAAGTAGCCGAACGTCGGTGCGCAGGCGCCGTATAGAGCCGCACCAACGTTCGGCTTCTTTCAGGTACTCGTGACGCGATGTATGCGACCGTCGGAAGCCTGTCCCGAAGACCATACCCGGAAGCAGCGGAGAAGATCGCTCTCTAAAACGGTAAGTACTGCTTCGATTTAAAAAAAACTACCTGTTATGTTCACAAATGACAGCTATTTCAATAAAAAAAAGGATGACATTTGTAATAGAAATCACTACAGAGACCGAGCTTTGCATATTATGTTGAACATAATAGTTCCAGTACAGTAAAAAATAGACACATATAGTATATATATATAAATATATATACATATATGTATATATATATATATATATATATATATATATATATATATATATATATACATACAGTATATAAACATATACATATAATACACACTGACATATTTAAATAAAATGCACAAATATATAACAATAGGAACCACTACAGAGACTGAGCTTTAAATATTATGTTGAGAGTAATTGATCCAATATAGTAAAAAAAAAAAAATATATAAAATATATATATATATATATATATATATATATATATATATACACCATATATAAATATAAACATATACATATAATACACACTGACATGTTTAAATAAAATGCACAAATGTATATTTCTCATTTTCCTTACTTATGTAACGTACAATCTCTTATGTTCTATATGTACCTTTTCTCTACAGAATCCACAGCACAGTGCAGAAGCCAGAGTTCACATTTCTCCAGTCTTGCGCCCTCCAGAGGATGGGCAGAGAGTAGCAGGTGATGGCTGGTCACACACAAAGTCCCAGTGACTGGAGGTTGTGGAGGGCAGTACATTCGTACATTTTCCACTTGGGAACACTGAATAAGATGTGAAAGCTCCATGTAGTGGTGATGAAAAAAAAAACCCTGCAAACTGTAGTTCAAAAGCTGTACACTTTGAGATAAAGACAGCTTAGTGTAAATGTGAGAATCCAGAAACAGATAAATCAGAGAAGGAATTCTTGTTCATACAAACCTGTTCAATGTGAATCTCTTCAGAAAATCATAAAATGCTTCGGGAATAGTTAATAGTGAAGTAAATCATTGGAATATCCTTTAGCAGATAAGGGACATTTTATTTGAAGCAAAGCATAGAGTTGTCATATAAACTCTTGCATATAAGAAGGGGGAGGAATGTCACTTGTTGCAAGAAGGAAGCTGTGGTTCTTGTGACATAGATGGTAAAGGAAACAGCCTCCAAATTAACCCTTGCACAATCATGTTTTTACTAGATGGACAGAGCAATATTGAGATTAGATTTCATGTTTGCTCTGCCTCCTGCTGCCTATGAACGTACACAGGTAATCCTACTAGCCAGTGACACCAAAAGCCTACTTAAAGCGAGGGTTCACCCAAAAATACATTTTTAACATTGCATTCAGCCGAGTTGTTCTAATGACAATCGGCTGTTTTTTTTCCCCTGTACATACCGACTTTCACCGCCGCTTCCGGGTATGTCTTCTTCGGGACTGGGCATTCCTATCTGATTGACAGGCTTCCGACCGTCGCATACAGCGCGTCACGAGTTGCCGAAAGAAGCCGAACGTTGGTGCGTTGGCTTCTTTCGACAACTCGTGACGCGCAGTATGCGACGGTCGGAAGCCTGTCAATCAGATAGGAACGCCCAGTCCCGCAGAAGACATACCCGGAAGCGGCGGTGAAAGTCGGTATGTACGGGGGAAAAAAAACAGCCGATTGTCATTAGAACAACTCGGCTGAATGTAATGTTAAAAATATTTTTTTTTGAGTGAACCTCCACTTTAAAGTATAACTCCACTTTTGTTGAGAAAAAAACGTTCCCCTCTGGGTGATTGATGTACATTGCAAAGATTATAACAACCTTTGTTGCAGATTCCTACCTGTGTGTTTGTCTGTGTCTATCTACTGAGTGGGTCTAATGGGAGTAGTTTCATAATTAACTATCAGGTGTGCCGCTGCAGAACACTAATGAGAAAGTCTGCTGGGCCTGCATCCCTTTAGACATGTTCCTATTGAAAGTATCTCTCCAAAAATGACATTTTTGTTTCAGGGGATGCCTGAAATCTGAATTGTATCTTAGGCAGACTTCTGGGAAAATTTGTGAGCCAATCACACAAGCAGGAAACTATGTTTCTGGGGTGTGTTCAGTACACACTCTGTGTACAGAACAACTCCAAGTAGCCATATTGCATTGCATTCTCAGAAATTTACAGTGGCTGCAGATTGAAAAGGAAAGGTAATTTGTAATAACATTTAATTACAATATGATTAGTGTCACAATTATATGTGCTATAGTGCCTAGATGCAGGAGATGCCACAAGAGCATTGTTTGGGATTAAAGGTTGGTCCGAACGATGGAGGCGGTGGTGCGGGACGGATGACAGTTCGTCCTCAGGTACCCGCACTGCTGTACCTACCTATAGGCTCAGTTCAAATACGTCACTGCACGGCTTCGGCCGAACACTTCATGTAACTGCCATTTCCATGTG
The DNA here is from genome assembly GCF_905171775.1 of Rana temporaria. Classification (NCBI taxonomy): domain Eukaryota; kingdom Metazoa; phylum Chordata; class Amphibia; order Anura; family Ranidae; genus Rana; species Rana temporaria. Next base: position 273,771,307 of record NC_053490.1, on the reverse strand, counting down.
TGTATCTGCCTATGACAACTGTTAATCTGTGTTTTCGCTGTGGTCCATGTGGGCCGGTCTTCTATTTTGTATAAATAAACAAATTAAAAAAACAAAACAAGAGAGTCATAAACAGCAATAACAACCTAACAGAAGTACTACACATTTTATGGTCTTGTCGAAAATGTTGTTGACCCTTCCAGGACAGAGATATCACCTGTACAGTGACTTCAGTAGACCCAGGAGCATTTTCTAAAGAATATATAAAGCTGAAGAGAGCAGATATACAAGTAAAACTTATGTAGGGAGATTTGTTTAATCTCTGTGTATCATCTGAGGCTGTTCACTTCACTGAGTATATATGAGGGACAGTTTACATCCACTTTCATTTAAATCTATACATCAATAAGGTGACAACACTGCAATAATTTCACTGTACAATGAACATAGATGTTACCCTGCCAAACTTATCAGATCTACTGGTGTGATCAAAACCGAGCTAAACTATGTCACAGGAAGGACTCAGATAAACATCAAATGCTTTGTTAATACTATTGACAGACTGCGTCATATACAGTATGTTGTTTTTTCCTTTGACCATAGTTTTATTTTAAAATTGTAAAAATAGTGATTGTTGTGACTTTAGCTGTTAAACTCTCTCATAAGACTGATCCCGCGTACACACGATCATTGTTCGGCATGAAAAAACACGTTGTTTTTCAGCATGTCCAAAAAACAACGTTTTTACAATTTCATCATTAAAAACAACGTTGCCCACACACCATCGTTTTTAAAAAATTATGAAAAAAGCGTGGTGACGTACAACACGTACGACGGCACTCTAAAGGGGAAGTTCTATTCGCCTTTGGTCTGCTTTAGTTGATTCCGTGTTAGTAAAAGACGATTCGCGCTTTTCTGTCTGTTACAGCGTGATGAATGTGCTTACTCCATTATGAACGGTAGTTTTACCAGAACGAGCTCTCCCGTCTCATAACTTGCTTCTGAGCATGCTCGGGTTTAAAACGTTGTTTTAGCCCATACACGATCATTTTTTACTACACGAAAAACGAAATTTTTTAAAACGACGTTAAAAAATGCAGCATGTTCGAGTTTTTCAGAAGCCGACACACGATCATTTTAAATGACGTTTTTAAAAACGTCTTTCTTTTTCATGCCGAAAAATTATCGTGTGTACGCGGCATGACAGTTATACACTTTAAAGTTCAATGGGGGACATCTATTATTGTTTTTAGGCTGCATTCACACTAGGGGAAGATTTACTAAAACTGGTACATACAGAATCTGGTGCAGCTCTACATAGTGACCAATCAGCTTTCAAGTTTTATTGTCAAAGATTAATTGAAAAAGCTGAAGTTAGAAGCTGATTGGTTACTATGTACAGCTGCACCAGATTCTGTGTCCACCAGTTTAAGTAAATCCTCCCCCATGTGCGGCGACCAGCGTTTTACTGCATTGTAAAACGCCAGTCACCCCTAGAACACACAATTGTTTTCTGTGTGTTCTATTCACACTACAAAGCAGCCTGAGCAATAAAATGCAGGTATACTGTATTTCATCACAACGCACTATACAGGATCGCATGTCACTGCACATTTTGATCCATGTATGAGTACCCTGGTTTAACACAAGTCGATCTACAACCAGCCTTATGTTTTTTTCAAATGATTAGTACTGCCAGCTATAGCCGGAAACACAAATTATTGTGTTCTGAGTAATTTTCCACCAACCTGTGGTGTGTTGAAAGAAAATGTTCTAGTCTATGGCCCGGCTTAGGATGATCTGGACTATGTGCACATGAGGCAATCATGGGACCTAAAGACAGGGACCAACCACAAACTTTGATTCAAGGTTCTGAATTTAATTTCATTACGCTGTCTCCTAGCATATAACATTGCTGATCCATTTGCTTGCAAGTTCGTCATGTGAACTGAGTTTGTAAGGAACAAGTGGTACAGACTTTGAATTTCTTAATCCTGTGTAAATACTTGTCAGACATTCAAGAGTTTTAAAGTGCATATCTGCACAAATGAATACTTGACTCCAAAAAAATGTAAATACTTTGAGATGCTTTTTAAATAGCCTTCCTATAATGCACTACACGCAAGATATATGGACTTTTTCATTAAATAAGTACATTAACTTATACCCCTGTTGAACAAGAGCTATTCAAATGAATCACGCTGCCCTGCAAGCGCCCCACAACCACTAGCAGGCAGTGAGGAGTCAATATACCTCCTCACTGCCTGTCATGTGGTCTCAAGAGCAATCCAAATGCTGACTGCTCTTTAGACAGCAAAGTACATGTGAACGAGCCCTTCTTTTTTATTTAATTATTCTTTCAATTTTTTTATTTTATTTAATTTCATTAATTTATTTTTATTTTTAACTGCCTCTTTGTGGGGGTTCAGTGGGCTGGTGAAATATTTAAACAGAGCTCAGATGTCTCACTTTTGAGACGAAGAAAGGGAATGAGGACATTGATTCCTCTGTACCTTTCTCTCAGTCTCAGCTGTACAGCTGCTAATTAAGGGGAGTGTTTAATTGGTAACAGGTGAGTATATAAGTGTCTGTAAAAACTCCATAAGAGCTGGCTCCTTGCTAAGAGTAGATCTGTGGAATTTCTGATCAGAAGTGGGATTTTTGAATACAAGTGATGAGTTAAAAACCAGGAGTTTAAAACAAGAGTTAAGACAGGAGTCTTCTAAAACTGTAAGTACCTTCTTAAACTTCCTACAAGTAATTGTATTGTAACTGGGAAATGAGTGCTAGCAGGGTTGAAGGGTTTGCTCAGTGCACAGTGTGTCACATGTATGCAAAATTGGTGCAACAGCTCCAAGATGGATACCGCTGTGACAGATGTGAGCAGGTTGCCCTTCTGGAAGCTCGTATTAGAGATCTGGAGGAGCAAGTTGCAACACTGGGTAGAAATGACAACCTTGAAAGGGGTTCTCTGCTCGCTGAGCAGGTGGTCAGTAAGGTTGATGTGGAGGGTGGAGGGGCAAGTCAGGATTATCAGATAGGGAGATGGGTTAATGTAGCTAGAGGGAGTGGAAGGGGCGTGCAGAAAGGGAAGGCCAGTCCTGTATTTGTGCATCAAAACAAATTTGCCAATTTGGGTGATGATGTGGAGGTGGCAAACACAGAGGTGGCAGCCCTAGATGTTACTGCTACCCCTAACAGCCGGGAGAGCAACCCATCTAGTAGAGGTGGGGAGGGGAGTGCAGGTAGGCCTAGACAGTTGGTGGTAATAGGGGATTCTATAATCAGAAGGACTGATAGAATAATTTGTCGCCAGGATCGCTTGAACCGAATGGTTTGCTGTCTCCCTGGTGCCAGGGTTTGGCATGTGGTGGACCGGGTGGATAAATTACTGGGCATGACCCAGCTGTCTTGGTCCACGTTGGAACCAATGACAGTATACATGGAAGGTGGAGGCTCCTTAAGAATCAATTTAAAGAACTAGGCTGCAAGATGAAGGGAAGGACCTCCAAGGTGATATTCTCTGAAATATTGCCTGTGCCATGCGCAACACAGGAAAGGCAGGGGGAGATTAGAGAGTTGAATGCATGGCTAAAGACCTGGTGTAGGAAGGAGGGATTTGGGTTTCTAGAGCACTGGGATGACTTTTCATTGGGGTGCAACCTATATGCTAAGGACGGTTTGCACTTGAATGGAAGGGGGTCTGCTGTGCTGGGGGAGAGGTTTATGGGAATGCTGGAGGAGTATTTAAACTAGGATTGAGGGGGGAGGGTGAACTAGAATTACATCGGGTACACAGGTCAGCTAGGGGTCAGACATTAATGGAGAGTGGAATGGGGATAGATGGGGGAGGGTCATGGCAGGTGACAAGAAAGTTCCCATGTTGCAAACAGCCATTGGAAATAATAGTGCCATTTGTACTACTATAAATTATATGAAAAACACTAGAGAAAAATGTAACAATACATTTAAGTGTTTGTTCACCAATGCCAGAAGTCTGCCAAGCAAAACAGGTGAGTTGGAAGCTCTGGTGCATGAGGAGAGCTATGATGTAATCGGTATTGCTGAAACTTGGCTTCAATCCTCACATGACTGGGCTATTAATATTCCTGGCTATGCTCTCTTTCGGAAAGACAGGGTAAAAAGGAAAGGTGGAGGGGTCTGTCTCTATGTGAGAAGTGACCTCAAAGCAAGCGTGAAAGAGAACCTGGTTGATGGAGAGTGTGGTGAGGCTGAAGCATTATGGGTGGAACTGCATACAGATGTGCGTAGTTCAAAATTAATCATTGGAGTTTGTTATAAACCACCCAATGTTAATGAGGAGGTGGAGACTCAGCTCCTTGCACAAATGGAAAGGGCTGCAAGGGCTGGGACGGTGATAATAATGGGGGATTTTAACTACCCAGAAATTGACTGGATTAATGGCACTTCTGGGACAGTTAAAGGACAAACATTTAAAAACCTATTGCAGGACAATTTTATGGTGCAGTTTATTGAGGCCCCAACTAGGAATGATGCTCTGTTGGACCTGATAATCTCAAACCATGCAGAGCTTATTACTAATGTTCAGATAAAGGAACACCTGGGTAGCAGTGATCATAACATGATTTCATTTAATGTTCACTATAAGCAGGAAATACATACAGGAAATATTAAAACACTAAATTTTAAGAGAGCAAATTTTCCAAGGATGAGGGCTGCTCTCCAGGACTTGGACTGGGAGGGACTATTGACACAGATGAACACAGAACAGAAATGGGAATTTTTCAAAAAGACTGTGTGGAACCTCACTGCAAAGTATGTTCCCATGGGCAATAAGTTTAAAAGGCTAAAAATAAAACCTATGTGGCTCACGGGCAAAGTTAAAAAAGCTATAAACAATAAGAAAGTAGCTTTTAAAAAATATAAAAATGAAGGAACACTAGTGTTGTTTAAATGTTACAAAGAATATAACAGGATATGTAAAAAGGAAATCAAGGATGCAAAAATTCAAAATGAACGACAGATTGCAAAAGATAGTAGGACAAACCCCAAAAAAATTCTTTAAATATATTAATAGTAAAAAGGTGAAGTCTGAGCATGTAGGCCCCTTACAAAATAATCTAGAGTGGGTGACTGGGGACAAAGAGAAGGCAAATTTATTAAATGCTTTCTTCAGCTCTGTGTATACAATGGAGCATGGGGGAGCTCATGTCCAAAATGGGGGTGGGAGTGACACAGCCCCAAATCCACAATGGCTCAAAAGTGATATGGTCCAGAAATATTTAGACAGAATAAAGGTGGATAAAGCACCTGGACCAGATGGCATCCACCCACAGATCCTAGGTGAGTTGAGCTCTGTCATTTCAAAGCCACTGTATCTAATATTTAGGGACTCATTAATGACAGGAATAGTACCACTGGATTGGCGTAGAGCCAATGTGGTGCCTATATTTAAAAAGGGAACAAAGTCTTTACCAAGTAACTATAGACCTGTTAGTCTAATTTCTATAGTTGGGAAGATACTGGAACGTTTAATAAAAGACCACATGGATGAGTTCTTGCAGGAAAAAAACTATTTAAGCAGCAGACAACATGGATTCATGAAAGACAGAAGTTGTCAGACAAACCTGATTTCCTTTTATGAAGAGGTAAGTAAAACCCTGGACAGAGGCGTGGCTGTGGACGTGATATATTTGGATTTTGCAAAAGCGTTCGATACAGTTCCGCACACACGGCTCATGTGTAAGATAAGGTCTACAGGATTGGATATATCAGTTTGTAAATGGATAGAAAATTGGCTGAAAGCCAGAATTCAGAGAGTCGTGGTTAATGATTCTTACTCTGAATGGTCCAATGTTATCAGTGGTGTACCCCAAGGTTCAGTGCTGGGACCCTTACTTTTCAATATATTTATAAATGATATTGGGTCTGAGATCAAAAGTAACATTTCTGTCTTTGCAGATGACACCAAGCTATGCAGTGGAATAACGTCCTTGCAGGATGTCTCCAATTTACAAGCCGACCTCAATGCTCTGTCTAATTGGGCGACTGAGTGGCAGATGAGGTTTAATGTTGATAAATGTAAAGTTATGCACTTGGGGGCTAAGAATATGCATGCATCATACATACTAGGGGGAGTACAACTGGGGGGATCTGTAGTGGAGAAGGATCTGGGGGTTTTAGTTGATCATAAGCTCAATAATGGCATGCAATGCCAAGCTGCGGTTTCCAAAGCGAGCAAAGTCCTTTCTTGTATTAAGAGAGGTATGGACTCCAGAGACAGAGATATAATTTTGCCCCTGTACAAATCATTAGTAAGACCTCATCTGGAATATGCAGTTCAGTTTTGGGCACCAGTTCTCAAAAAGGATATCGGAGAACTGGAGAAAGTGCAGAGAAGAGCAACCAAACCTCTGATAAGAGGCATGGAGGAGCTCAGCTATGAGGAAAGATTAGAAGAACTAAATCTATTCACTCTTGAGAAGAGGAGAATTAGGGGGGATATGATCAACATGTACAAATATATAAGAGGTCCATACAGTGTACTTGGTGTTGAGTTATTCACTTTACGGTCAACACTGAGGACAAGGGGGCACTCTTTACGTCTAGAGGAAAAGAGATTTCACCTCCAAATACGGAAAGGTTTTTTCACAGTAAGAGCTGTGAAAATGTGGAACAGACTCCCTCCAGAGGTGGTTCTGGCCAGCTCAGTAGATTGCTTTAAGAAAGGCCTGGATTCTTTCCTAAATGTACATAAAATAACTGAGTACTAAGATTTGTAGGTAAAGTTGATCCAGGGTAAATCCGATTGCCTCTCGGGGGATCAGGAAGGAATTTTTTCCCCTGCTGTAGCAAATTGGATCATGCTCTGCTGGGGTTTTTTGCCTTCCTCTGGATCAACTGTGGGTATGGAGTTGGGTGTATGGTATTGTATTGTGTTTTTTATTTTGTTTGTTTATTTTTTTGTGGTTAAACTGGATGGACTTGTGTCTTTTTTCAACCTGACTAACTATGTAACTATGTAACTATGTAACTATAAGAAGTGCTCAGAGGCTGACAGCAAAGGTGGAAGTGAAGTTTGATGTTATATTAGAAGAAGCAGTAGAATGAGACCAGGAGGAGATGGAAGCTCAGTTAGCAGTTACAGGGGGAGATAAACTGCTAATGTTGACGGAGGAAACTGCTGTCCCCTCCCCGCTCTCTGCAGTAGAAACATCTGTAACCCAGGTTTCGCTGCCTGCCCTCTATGCCAACAACCCAAACCTTCACTAACCCACCGCTTTTGGTCAGTCATATCATTCATATACGGTATAACCCTGCTGAAACTACCAAAAGACCCACTACTTCTTTCACGGCAGAAAAACTGCCAGGCGAGATTTTGGCTGGGAATCCCGGCCGTGTGTATGCTCCCTAGCAGTTTTCCCGACAGGAAAACTGCCCGGAAAAAATAAACCTGCTCTCTATTTTTCCGTCGGGATTCCCGGCAGAGTGTTTCCTGCCGAGAAAACCAGTCGTCTGTATGCTTACCTGCAGGGGAGAAAAAATGCGCATGCTCGATAACAATTCGACGCATGCGCGGTAGCATACGTTAGTGTGGGGTGTAGCAAGATGGCAGTGACGGAATTGAATGTGACGTGACGCGACTCGTCGTAGTCGATGATGTCACCGTGTTCTTGTCATTCAAAAGAATGCAGGTTTTTGTGTGGCCGTGTGTATACACAGCTTTTGTCATGAATCAGATACGATCAGAACTGTGTGGACTGCACAAGTGAACCAGACGTATATAGGTGAAAAAAGTAATAATTTATTAATGTAATGTGAATAATATGTAACACAACCACCTCCAATAATACACAGAGCACAACAAACCAATATTAGATAAGACCCCAAAGTAGCAAAAATCAGATGAATAAATATAGCCAAAAGGGAATACCGGAATCGTAGTCTAGCTAAGCCATGGTCATAACAGGAGATCAGCAAATGGGGGACAAGGAGCAATGGACAGGGAGAGGGTGGAAGGGATCAGATAGCAGGGCAAGGATCCAGGGATACAGGACTGACGGAAACAGGTACAAATAGGTTTGGAATCAGGATTGTAATCAGGATCGGGATCAGATAACAGGTTCAGGATCAACGTTCAAATCAGGGCACAAGACAAAGCCAAGGCAAAGTATGTTGAACTTGCCAGGTTTTTATACCATTACCTGCTATCAAGTTCAGGTGATTCCAGGTGATTCCTAATTGCAGGAGGAGATATCTGCTCCATCCTGCCAGGATCCATGCAGTACTGATGTCCACCAGCAGGTGTCTCCTGGCAGTTTGGAACTGTCAGGAGAGCCTTTCCCTGCTGGTGTTATGTGATCTTGGATGCCAGTACTGTGGCCCAAAGATCACATAACACCAGCAGGGAAAGGCTCTCCTCACAGTTCCAAACTGCCAGGAGACACCTGCTGGTGGACATCAGTACTGCATGCCAAATATCGGATGGTATCACCAGCGAGTGGAGCATTTCCTGGCAAGCCTGCCAGGAATCCGGTTGGGAAAACCAATGTTTTTTTTCCCGACGGGATTTCCAGTGGTCGTGTGTACAGGGCTTTATCTTTGGATATTGGGACAAACTAACATGATCTCCCTACACTCACACCCCACACAAAGACTGCATCCTGATAAGTCTCCTAGTCGCAAGAAAAGCCATTCTAAAGAACTTGATCAGAGAGACCTTTGCCAGCCAAAGGTCTCTCTGATCAAATGAAAACTCATCCACCTGCTATATAAGGACAAACTCAACACCGATTTTAAACATGAAAAATCCAGCAATCGTCTCTACTCATGATGGCAAGCTTTCATGGTATCATCATTATCTTCAGAGGAACTTAAGAACTTTGAAAACTCCTTCTCCTACTATGGGGCCTGTCAACCGACTCGGGTCAGTGGACACCTCCATCAATTAACACCTGCCTGGAGGATTTTCGAAATCCTCCACACTACAACTAAGGGTCCGCCCTACCCCTCACCTCACAGGTATCTCAATCATTGAAACTCCCCTTCAAGAGTACCCTGCTCTGTTTTCTACATTCTCAGTGTCATTATGCAATGTAACCCCACCCCTCCTTACCTCCCCCTCCTTTTTCCTCATTTCAACCCTGTTTTTATTGTTTCCAGGAACCCCCCCCTCACAGAAGATCCATCCAGTTATCTCTGCATGAGCGTTCCCTCTCTCATATGTTGTTGTTCAGTATTGACTTTGTTATGTAATCTACCTATACACCCAAAACCGAGGCTACTTTGTTTGATTTGATTTATGTCCATTATTTTATGATAAAAATGTATTTCATCACTTTTTGCCATATCCTGTAATGTAATTCTACTCAATTAAATCTATGAAAAAAAAAAACATCGAAAAACGTTGGAGAGTCTATTGCGTCCATCCGGCAAGGCCTCGCCTGTTGGTAACCCTCTCCAGTGGGATTTCTATGCAGACTGGAGGTGCTGGCTGTGTGGCCAAGAAGGACATGTGGCCAGCGAAGTCGTATAGCATGACATTTTGGCCAGAAGGAAGACAGAGCCTCTCCATGTAAGCTGTTTAACTAGGTGTACACCAAATGAAAAACAATGTTTTTCACTTATTGGGCGCCAGACACTTCTTGGATGTAAAAGAGGTTTTTATTTCTCTTAACAGTAATTTATGGCAGACTCAGAGATTTCAATAAGAGAACAGCCATGCAGGGAAAGGCCTCAGCAAGAAGCCACATCTGCACCTTCAGGATTGCTGTCTCCTATGGCAACAGACTTTAACAGTTCCTAACGCAAACGTAACAGTCCTTTCAGCTTCACTACAACTGCCTCTTGTAGTTCTTCAACACTGAGCTCCCGGTCTCTTACTAAACCCACTGATTCATTGACTCTAAACCCCTAGAGCTCCTCCAAGGTTTGTGGTTGTATCCCCTCAAGCGTCACCCCCGCTTATCTGTTGGATCCCTAGCTTGGGACTCCAGATAATTCTCAAGCTTCGCCCCTGCTAACCAGCTCGGTCCCTCGCTTGACTCACAAGGCTGCTCTGCAAGCGTCTCCTCCGCGGGTTGGGTCCCTGACTTGATCACCGCCTGAAGTTTTCCTGATCCACCGTGCCCTTTCAGTGAGAATATGAGTTCCGGTACTTGCTTCAGTTATTCACTGTGTTCCCCGGTAAAGGTGGGTGGCCCCTTTTTGGCAACAGCTTCCCTTCTACCTTCTACCTGCAACCACTGACAGGTTCTCCAGCTGGCAGAACCATCACTGTTGGTTGGACTGCAAGCTTCAATCCCAACCCTGGGCTCTTACTTCTGGATAGGCCCTCACACATCCTGGCAGCCAGATGCCCCTGGGATAGGCCCAATCTCTGGCCTAGCAGCCCGGGGCGTACGACACACGTCCACCCAGACAGTCATCCAGGTGGCACAGAACACAGATCACCTGACCTCACCTGAATATATAGGTTCTCCCAGCAGGCCAAGGGATTCAAGAAAACCCTTTCCATTGGCTCATATACCCCATATACCCATAACCTGACCTTGGGTTGTCATTCTCATATCTAGTACCACCAAGTACCCGGTCACCTAGTGGTAGAAGAGAAAAGTGCAACAAGGCCAAACTTAGGCAGAAATCAATAGATCTCTATTAATCGACCAAGATAACTTTTACTCCTGGCAAGTAAATTTGTGAGGAGCTCCTTGACTAAACCCCAGGGTGCTACATCTAGATTTATCTAAACAATATAATATGAGGTCAAACCTAAACACTTTCAATTTGCATGCAATCAGGCAGGCCCTTGCACTACATAGTTAAAGATAAATCTAAAAGGGAATTGAAAAGTAAATTGTATAATGTATAGCCAGCTTTACACAGTGGAGCCAGTCTAGCCTTGGGTACAGAGATTACTGCCACACCTCCAGCAGAAGCGGTCCTCTGTTATCAGTGAATTGTAAAACATACAATACACCGCTTACAGGCGAGCTGAAGTATCATACCATTGGCTAATCATTGTTACTGTAACCCTGGTCAACTCAATATAAAATCTTCAGCGTGTGGTTCCTTCTGAGTGGGTACCCTGACTAAGGACCTGCTTACAGGGTCCCTTAGTAAAATTTTAATGTGGTCCCCCAACTTGCTACCTTATTGTAAACCTCTCTCTGAGGCGCCCAGTCTGTATTGCACACCTTATTTTAGAGTCCTTTAACACTAATGACCAGCAAATTTATTATAGCCCCCTTAAACATATTATCGCAAATTAATCCCCTTCAACATTAGGGTCTGGTGGCCTATATAGTAGCCAATACCATTAATGGCCACTGACTAACTAAAACTGTTATCAGTTTATGCAGCTAAACTTTGCCTGTGGCACACATTCACAAACCCTTAGGCTGCATTCACACCTAGGCGTAGGCGATTTGCGGCGTTTTTTACCGTGATTTGCCGTGACAAAACGCAGCGTTTTTAGCCGCGGTTTTGTATAGGTCATTGTCGGGTATGGAGAACGCCGAAGCCGCCCGATATGCCGCGACAAAAAATGGTCCGGGACTTGTTTGAGCTTCAGGCGTTAGGCGTTTCGGCGTTCGGCGTGGAGATGTGAACCATCTCCATAGAGAATCATGTTATTTCTCCCCTCCAGCGTATTGTAGCGTCGCGCTTCAGGCGTTTTGTCGCCTAGGTGTGAATTCAGCCTAAGTGCACACAAAAAATAGAATACTATTGCCAACCACTAGGGGGCAGGTGGGGTTGTGTAAGAGGGGACTCAGTAACAGACAAATAAATGTTGCAATTCAAAGGATACTTTGTAAGCAATAAGGTTGTTAGAATAAACAAATTGTATTCAACTATCAGGGTTGCCAACCGTCTGTAATTTTACAGACAATTTATAAAAAACAACCCTTTTTTCTCCCATCCGTGAATGTACATGGACAGAACAAACTGTCCCTAAAAAAATTGAGGCTTGCTTCCCATGTAGTCTCAAGAGCAGGTTACAGTCTGAAATCCCACCTGCTACAGGAGAGAGGGGATGGTAGGGAGGAAGTGAGGGTATGGGCATGGCCGAGTTATCGCACGGGCACCCGTGGGCACTGCCTAGGGGCTCCAGGTGCATAGGGAGCCCCTGCAGTTTCTTCCCCCTTCATCGCATGTGGATACTGGACAGAGTGGACAATCAGTACGGTGTGTGGGAGAAATAACTAGAACTGTTCTTCTGTGGCTCTCCCTGCAGCAGCTGCAAGCCAACTGGAGGGAGTAGGAGGTGCCAGCTTTCAGCTGCTGCAGGGAGAGCCACAAAGGATCAGTTCAAGTTATTTCTCCCACCTGCTGCACTGATCACCCACTATGTCTGTCATTGGATTCCCCCTGTGTGCACCCGCCCCCCCCCCCACCTCCCCCCCACCAGATCTTCCAGACTCCCTTCTCTCCTCTCCAGCCAACTGTGGGGATCTTCAGGATGTGGGGCCTGTAAACATGTAATTTACTAGCCCCCTCCTTTTCTGTATGAACATAGTGACTTACTGTGTTCATTCATAACTGAAGCACAGTAAACTGTGTTTACTATGCTTTGGTTTATGAATGAACAGAACCAGGGCTGTCTTAATAAGAGGGCACACCTGGGCACTGCCCAGGGGCCCCAGCTGCATGGGGGCCCCTGCACTTTCCCCAAAGCAGCTGGTCCTTGAGCCCACGCTGCCCCGAAATTGGGGGGCCCCATGATGGCACTGAGAGTGATAGATACACAGGGGAGGCAGTCTGCCTCCTACCTACTTGATGTCTGTTTACCTGCACTGTCATCATTGTAGGGGCCCCAGAGCATTTCTTTGCCCAGGGGCCCATGATGCTGTTAAGATGGCCCTGAACAGAACCTCTTTCTCCTGTTAATTTTCCTACAGAGCAGCTGAGGCACCAGAGAAAAGGGACTGAGGGAATGTGTTTAGACCCCTGATATTTCACCAAAGGCCCCTAACAGCATTGTGAAAAAAATAAAAAAAATGTATTTCAATTTTTTTTTAAATGTAAATAATAAAAAAATTGGAAAACATTTCTAAGATTTTGTAATCAGACTAAAAAGCCATGCCCAATATGTAGCATAATTTAGCCACACCCACTGTTTGCCACAGTCACCAACTCAGCCATCTCCCTGGCCAGGGACCCAGTGTATGTGTTTGCCCAGGGGCCCATTATACTATTAAGATGGCACACCACATTTTTGTGCACTGATGAAAACTATGACAGAAATTTGTTAATAAAAGAAAACAAAACGAAAATGTGAGGCAGGGACTTTTACCCTTGTGAACTTCCAGTTTCCATGGAGCTCCACCTGCTTCTGTTCCCAGCAAGCACGTGACTCGACTCTGTAGTGTGCTTCACTTAGCAGCAGTTAGCAGCACTGTGCATCCAGCATTACAAGCCTCTGAGTCCTTAGGTGACCATCCAGAGCAGCACTGTGCATAACAGGCCTCCCAACGATCGTCCAGAGCAGGGGTCTCCAAACTTTCCAAACAGGGGGCCAGTTTACTTTCTCTAAGACATTAGGGGGGGCGGACTGTGGCCATTGGGAGTAGAAAAGGGCCCAACATCAGTGGAAGGAGTTGTGCCCCATCCTTGGTAGGAGTTGTACCCCATCTGTGGTGTCCTTTTGCCCAATTGTTGGTGTCATTGGGAGGAATTGTGCCCCCTCAATGGTCTCAGTGTGGGGGGGGGATTAATGTTGGTATTAGTGGATGAAATGCCCCAAGGGCCTGATAAAAGCAAGCAAAGGGCCGCAGTTTGGAGACCACTGGTCCAGAGCATAGAGCAGTGAGTCTGTACATTACAATTGCAGGCCTCACCTCAGACCACTGTCTGTGCACTGTGTGTGCATTACAGGTCTCCTCTGACCACCGGCATCCAGAGCACTGTGCATTACAGGCCATCCCTCAAACCTGGGACCACCATCCAGCACTGTGCAGCATTACAGGTCTCTCATGCCGCGTACACACGACCGTTTTTTGGGTTCTAAAAAAGTGATGTTTTTAAGGGTCTAGAAAAAACGACCTTTTTTTTAACCCGATCATTAAAACGACCTTGCCTACACACAATCGTGAAAAAAAATTTGCTCTAGCAAAGCGCAGTGACGTACAACACGTACAACGGCACTATAAAGGGGAAGTTCCATTCGGATGGCGCCACCCTTGGGGCTGCTTTTGCTGATTTCGTGTTAGTAAAAGACGATTTGCGCTTTTCAGTCTGCTACTGCGTGATGAATGTGCTTACTCCATTACGAACGGTAGTTTTACCAGAACGAGCGCTCCCGTCTCATAACTTGCTTCTGAGCATGCGCATTTTTTTCACGTCGTTAAAGCCCACACACGACCATTTTTTACAACCTTAAAAACGTCAATGTTAAAAACGTTGTTAAAAAATAGAGCATGTTCGAAAAAATGTTATGCCCATTTTTTAGATCGTGAAAAATGCTCTGGAGCCCACACACGATCGTTTTTAATGACATAAAAAAAAAAAACTTCATTTTTTAGAACCCGAAAAACGGTCATGTGTACGTGGCATCAGAGTCAGACCACCATCCCAGAGCACTGTGCATTACAGGCCTCCCCTCAGACCACAGTCCGGAGCAATGTGCAGCATTACAGGCCTCTCATACCACCATCCAGAGCACAGTGCAGCATTACAGCCCTCTTATACCACCATCTAGAGCACAGTGCAGCATTACAGCCCTCTTATACCACCATCTAGAGCACAGTGCAGCCAGGGCTCGAGTCCTGCGGTAAAGGCGTCCCTGCACTTTTTTCACAGCAGGAACGTCCTTCCCTTTGCAGGACTAGAGCAGCCGCTGCCTCGAGCAGACTCTGTCAGGAGCTGCGGACCGGAGTCAATGGCAGAGTGAGAGCTGCTCTCTGTGTTCCTCCTGCCCCCACTCCCGCCTGGCAGACCTGTGTAGCACACAGCCGAGTGAAGTGTTCTGGCTGTGTGCTGAGTCTGATAGGCGAAGACTGTGTTGCACGTCCTCTGTGTGATCAGGTAAAAAAGAACACGGTGGAGAGAAGGGGAAGGGGGATTCATATGTGCAGACTGCAGAGAATTGCTGGTACAGAGGTGGACATGGGGGGGGGGGGGGTACAGAAGTGAGAGGTGGACATGGGGGGGGGGTACAGAGGTGGACATGGGGGGGTTACAGAGGTGGACATGGGGGGGTTACAGAGGTGGACGTGGAGGGGGTACAGAGGTGGATGTGGAGGGGGTACAGAGATGGACTGTCACGATCAGGCGTCGGGCTTGAAGGCCAATCGCAATAGCAGTGGCAGGACTGGAATACATGTAGTCACTTCTGGCAGATGACACAGGCTTACCTGAGGTGCGGAGTCTAAGCGCTAACCGGTGTTCACCAGAGCTCCTGATGGTGGAGATGGATTTTGCGGCTATTAGCACCAGGTCGCGGTCCTCAGGATCGCCCCACCAGGAGGTGAGCAAGCCGGGGTCCAGTAGCGGCTAAACAGACAGGGAAAACAGCAGCGGGGTCAATAAACAAGTAGACAAAATGACAAGCCAGGCCAGCACCCTGAGACCAGCCAGTCCAAAACCGAGTACCCCGAGGTGTGTGTGATTATTCTGTTAGTTTGACAAGTTAACTTATTTTGTTTTTGTAAATTGGCACTTTACAATAAATGTTGCACTGTATTTTCGGTGAAATATATATGCATATGAGCGTATCATTTTTTTTTGGTGGGGGAGTGGATCTTGGGTTGGAGTTCCCACACTTTTTTCCCCAGGATTTGACCCCTGATTACAGCCCTCTTATACCACCATCCAGAGCACTGTGCAGCATTACAGGCCTCTCATACCACCATCCAGAGCACAGTGCAGCATTACAGGCCTCCTCAGACCACTGTCCCAAGCACAGTGTGCATTACAGGCCTCCTTAGACCATCCAGAGCAGCTAAATATGTGTCTGTGAGTTTGTTCAGACCTTAATACCATAAATCATAACATAATACAGTGGGCCCTCGGATTACGAGCATATTCCGTTCCAGGAGTATGCTCGTAATCCAAAGTACTTGCATATCAAAGCGAGTTTCCCCATTGAAGTCAATGGAAACTAAAATAATTTATTTCGCATTGACTTCAATGGGATGCAATACCATATGTGGCCAGAGGCGGGGGGCGCCGGAGAGCCTTGGAAATGGACAAAAAGGCCAGAGGACACTTTGGCTGACCCTGGCAAACCTCGGCAAGACTTCCTACCCTTAAAGGGGTTGTAAACCCTCATGTTTTTTCACCTTAATGCATCCTATTTATTCTGTTTTGTCTCAGGGTGCCCCAGGACATTCATAATCCTAGTCATGCTCACATTTTGTCACTCAGTTTTGAGTTTTTAATTGTGAAGTTAGGCAGGTTACTTGTTACGAGTATTGTTAAAGTGGTTGTAACCACCTTTTACTACAGGTAAGCCTATAATAAGGCTTATCTGTAGCTACCATGGATATCTCCTAAACCTACACAGTTTAGGAGATATCCCCTGTATCAGCATGTGCCAACGTCATCAGCACATGCGCACCTAAGCAACGACTTGTTCGTGCCGTTGCTTCCGCTGACGTGCTGTTATCGGGAGTGATGTCCTTGAGGGCTCTGGCACTGTGATTGGCCGGAGCCGCAAGCACATCAGTCCCGGTAACAGCATGTCAGCTGAAGCAACGGCACGAATAAGCCGTTGCTTTAGTGCGCATACCCGGAAGTAACCCAGGAGACATGTCGCTGGCCGGAGTGGTGTGCCTGACCGCTGCGGGGGCTCTAGATACCACAACATCAGAGTTCGTAGAGTTCCCCCTTACAGTGTGAAGGGAAACTCTGCGGACTCTGATGTAAAGGGGAACTGTGGGGACTGTGGGGACTATTTCCTATGCAAGTATGCTGGGGCAGCCACAAGCTGTAAGCAGTAAAGAAATGTTTGCATTTTATTTTGGACTGTTGTCTGTATATGTCACCATGTTCATTTATTCAAGTAAAGCATTTGAAACTTTGCCTTTGCCTGGTCTGAAGTCACTGGATGTAATGCAAGAAACCGGCACACATAGTCTACAGTTTGGGTCACTAATCATATTGGGGTAAAGGATAATGATACAAGAATTCATACAGTGTGAAGACACACGTGGATACCAAGGGTAACAAATGTTTCTCTAGAGGCCTGTCATAAGTGTGTACATGTGCCAGGTGAAATAGCCTAGGAGATGTTGTCAGCACTCCTTCTGCAGCAATCCATCTCCCATAGCAACAGGAGCAGATCTGCACCACCGGGCCCTCATGCTGTACACAGGTATGGAAGAAGAAGGGTTAAATGACTTGCACGCATGAAGTCAGCTCTAGGTGCATGGCGAGCTCCATACCGTTACTGGGAGTGAGGTAGTGGTGATACACTGGACAGGTGGAGAGGGCATTGGTTTTGAGTGTCCCTCTAAAATGCACAAGTGACCGTGGTCGTGTACAGTAACATCAAGAGAGTTTATTACCTGATTTCACCTCCAAATACGGAAAGGTTTCTTCACAGTAAGAGCTGTGAAAATGTGGAATAGACTCCCTGCAGAGGTAGTTTTGCTTTAAGAAAGGCCTGGATACTTTCTTAAATGAACATAACTGGGTACTAACATTTATAGGTAAAGTTGATCAGGGGAAAATCCTATTGTCTCTCGGGGGATCGGGAAGGAATTTTTTCCCCTGCTGTAGCAAATTGGATCGTGCTCTGCTGGGGTTTTTCGCCTTCCTCTGGATCAACTGTGGGTATAGAATTGGATATAGGGGATTGTATGATATTATTATTGTTATTGTTGTATTTATTGTTTTATTTTTTTATGGTTGAACTGGATGGACTTGTGTCTTTTTTCAGCCTGACTAACTATGTACGGTAACTATATTAAAGTTTAGTCATCTGTTCAAGTTAAGGTACTCCATGTGTAAGGCAGTGAACCTGTACTAAGGGCCAGATCCACAACGAGCGGCCGTAACTTAACTTTTCCTATTTAAGTTACACCGCCGCAAAATCTCTACCTAAGTGCCCGATCCACAAAGCACTTACCTAGAAATTTTCAGCGGTGTAACTTAAATCCGTCCGGCGCAAGGCGTGCCCAATCTAATGGGGCGAGTCCCATTTAAATTAGGCGCGCTCCCGCGCCGGACGTACTGCGCATGCTCACGAGGCGATTTTCCCGACGTGCTTTGCACGAAGTTACGTTACGCCGAGTTTTGTGAATCGCGCCGGGTAAAAAAAGTTGCGGCAGGAAAAAAAAAATGTAAAAAAAAATTTGACAGCGTCGCGGGAAAGAAGGGTCTACTTTTACATGGTGTACTAACTTTACACTTTGTAAAAGTAGCCCTAATTTTGCGTTTGCAAACTAACAACTTACGGAGA
Organism: Rana temporaria; assembly: GCF_905171775.1. Classification (NCBI taxonomy): domain Eukaryota; kingdom Metazoa; phylum Chordata; class Amphibia; order Anura; family Ranidae; genus Rana; species Rana temporaria. The sequence continues at coordinate 273,752,943 of NC_053490.1, read as the reverse complement.
CTTCACGAAGGGAAACCGCTTCGTGGATCTCCGTAAGTGCTAATTTGCATACCCGACGCGGAATTTCGACGAGAAATGCCCCCAGCGGCGGCCGAGGTACTGCATCCTAAGATCCGACAGTGTAAAACTATTACACCTGCCGGATCTTAGGAATATCTATGCGTAACTGATTCTGTGAATCAGTGGCATAGATAGAAACAGGGATACGAAAGCGTATCAGTAGATACGCCGGCGTATCCCTTTTGTGGATCTGGCCCCGAATGTCTAGCGTAGCCCAGAAGAACCCACCCCAGGGTAGGCCTTTCATATGACCCTTGTTTTAAAAACCCAACGAGGAGGGAAAACATGGAGAACAGGGTGGCCACCCCATCACCCTACCCCCTTGCTAACATATTGAGTGTAGGCAAGATGTAAATTTCCAGTTTTTGAAATGCAGGGGTATGGGTTTCCAGGCCCAATCATTTTTCAAAGACCTAAACATTTGTATTATTGTATTCATATTTGGAAACCAGGGCACCTGCCAGCAATAATACCAGCTTGGTTTGGTCTGCTCTGTCCCCCTGAGCAAGCATTTGTATCCCAGTATCTTTCATATAAAAATGGTAGACAGTTTTAAGTTTCAGTTATCCATCCTTTAAACATCTATTCCAAATTCTAATAACCTTGGAATGTTCTGCTCACATCATCCTACCCCATCCCTTCCTTCCCTTTCCTCTGTATAAGTGTATACAGGAGAACAGGGTCATCTTTAAATAGATCATAGTTGATGAGTGTTAATAACCTTTCCTCTGTATGCTGCCACTCAGGAGATTCTGTTATTGTTCTCCTGAACCTTGGATAAACTTATCTACAGGGTGCAGTTTCCTGCAAATGTGGGAGGTTCGTGAAGTTATAATAATAAAACAGTGCGACTTATAAAAAATAAAAGGCCGTACTCGTAGAGCAAAGTGGCTTTAGGAAACTGGAGCCAGTCTGTGCGCTCACCAAAAGTCTTTAAGTTCTTTAGCTGTTCTCATGCTTAATTCTTCACATGACTTGGCATTGACGCTCATTTTGGAACAAAGCACTTCTTCCCATTCTTACAACTAACACCACCTTTTATTACCATTCTAGCTTCTCATTTTCTTCAGCTATGTCTTTCACCCCAGTAAGATTCAATGAGCTTTGTGAAGACGGGGAAGATGATGTTGCTCCTGATCTGGAGTCTGTAAAGGCTTTGGCAGCCCGACTAAAGCTGCAGACCCGTCGACCATCCTACCATGAATGGGCGCAAAGAGTACAAGCACGGCCATGGGCTAAAACCAAGGAAAGCCCCCCTTCCAAAAAAATGAGGGACACCCCTAAGAACAGCGTGTGTGGATTCAGCTCTGTGGAAGAAGCCTTGGAATGGCTTAGGAAAGAATTGGTGAGTGAAGGCTGGGAGAACTCTAAACAGCATTATCCCAAGGAAAAACTAACCTAAAGAACATCTGTACTGAACCAAACACATTATTTTTATTGACCACCTTCTAAAAATAATAGATGCTTAGCTGTCTCTGGCTTCAAAAGTCACTGATCCAGGTATGTGCCAAAGAAAGTGCTAAAGTCGGGCAGCATAGTAGCCAGGTAACTAGCATTTCCAGGTCAGTAGTCTACATATTTTCTCAGAGCAGGTTGTTTTTTAAAGCTGAAATATTGCTGTTGAGTTATACCGCAATCCTTTTCTTTTAGGTTATGTTTGAATATATTTAGTACACAGTATAACATTGCTGTTCATTTTTCTGTGAAATGGCTCATTATAATTTTATTATTATATAATATTATTTTAATTATACAAGGAAAACAATGCGAAAAGTGCAGTGGAGCTGTAACAAGCAGTCCTTTTTTACTGATGATTTTTCTGATGTCTCTCTAATAGAATTTTAGCTATTATGTGCTGGATTTTACTGTTGGTGTCTCAGCATTATCTCTTAATGGATGTTAAAAGATAATTCTGTTTTATTTGATTTTTCACATGGAATAATTTGCCAAATGGTTGTACTCAATTTGCCTTAGGGCTCTTTCACACCAGCGGACCGTATGTCTGCTTTTTCATCCATCCGTTTACGGATAAAAAAGAGACATACATTGATCCCTATGAGATTGCGGGTGTCAGCGGATGAATATCCGCTGACACCCGATCTCATCCAGGTCCGCATTCCTCCGATTCTGCAGACGGAAAACCCTATTTTTCCATCCGTCTGCCAATCAGATCGGGTGAACACAGACAGATGGTTCGTGTTCATCCGATTCCCCCATAGGGGAGAGCGGAGATCTGACAGGGCGGTGCCTGCACAGTGTGCGGGGACTGCCCTGTCATCTGCCGGCTCAGTGGGGATCAGCGGAACGATCCCCTCTGAGCAAGCGGAGGTTCACGGGGCGGATCATCACGGATCCGGCCCGTGTGAAAGAGCCCTTACAGACCCTTTACATGTGTTCCTTCCTTCTGCAGTCATCTAGCAAAATCTATATTTTTATCGCAAAGCAGTATTAGGCCCGCCCCCCCCCCCCCAAATCTTTTTTATATATTGCAATTTATTAAGCCATAAATGTGATGGCTGCATTACTTCTCCTTTTTAAGCGTTTTTTTTTTTATTAACTCATTAATATTACCTAGAAATTTGGCCAGTAACTCACTTCCCGTCTGAAGCTGGGCATAAAAGGTTTGAAAATGTGTCTGGTTTCCCCACGGACTGGCTGAATTAAAATTTCTGTGTGGCCCTCCCTGTTGAACAGAAATCGATCTGATGATCGGCTTCTGTCAAAAAACAACGCTGGAAAACATTTGTCAACAGTGCACGACAGCAGATTAAGAAAGTCCCATTGGGGCGATTCCTTCATCCAGCTCGCTTGTGTGGATGGAGGAATTTTTTATTTTATTTCCTTCAGCCCCACTAAGAGCAAAGGCCGGCCATACACTGTTCAAATCTCGGTTGGTTCAACAGGAACTGGCCGAGATTTGAACCATGTGTGGGCAGGCTGAATGTACCAAGTTGATTAATTAATCAATCAACTTGGGTACAACCAGCCTGCCGGATTCACTTGCGATTATGAACAACATATTGGACAACAGCAGGATAGAACATTGTGGCAAAAATAGCTCCCACACTATGATCTACTAACTGGAAACACTAGGAATCACCATTTGGAAGCTCCGGGCATTACCTAGGTTTTGGGGAAACCGTTAAGTCCCCTTTCACACTTATACGACTTGTCTCACGATTTTGGACTGCAAAATCGTATGACAAGTCATTCTCTATGATTTTCAATGACTACCATTCATACTGGCACGACTTTAAGTTGTGCCTACTTCAGAGTAGTCCTTGCACTACTTTGGTCCGATTTTGATGCTACTTACACAGGCATTCATTGAAATCGCGGCCGCGAATCGCGGTAAAATCGCGGCCGCAAAATCGCGGTAAAATCGCGCAACTTTGAAGTCGTACAAGTGTGAAAGGGGGCTAAATCCCTGTGCTGGACGAGACTGCTGTGCCAGTTATTGCCATCTGGTAAGCAGATTATTATATCACCTTGGGTGTGTGGAGCCGGATGCACCATATATACTGTGAATGAAGACTTTATTATTGTTTCATCCCCTATTTCTATGGATGGACTTTAAACAGACACCTATGTTATTTTTTATGTAATGGGACTCTGTTTTATTTTTTTATTCTTTCACTTTTCTTTTTCACTTTGATATTTTCATTTAAATCAATAATAATTTTAACACTGCATTCACTTTCTATATATCGCTAGTGGCTGCTATAGCCGCTAGCGATAATCACTGTGTTCTCCTGGCAGGGAAGGCTTCCCCCACCTGCCCCCTCTGGGAGTAGTCAATTGCTCGCCAGGAGGGACTCCCCTGCCAGCACTGTCTGTGTTGATGGGGGAATTGTGTGATATTCTTTCCTGCTCAAGAGCAGCCAAGAGCAGCCGCTGTACTAACTATCCTATTAGTACAGTGAAATCCTCTGCTGCTCTATTGTTTTCTGACAGTGGGACAGACCCCCCTCCCCCTACGCCAGAACATTCCAGTCAGAGCTGATCAGGGGACAATCAGCAGACCTTTTTTACTCATGCCCCTTCAACAGAAGCCAGCCGAACAGCTTGGTTATTGCACAGTGTTGCTGTTTACACATTGCTGTAAGCCCAGGTTGTGTGCAGTTGTTACACATATTTTTTACTTGAAATGATAATTCAGGTTTGGTGGTAATGCAGTGATTGCATGATGATGGTTCAAGATCCTTACAAGTAGGAATGCAAGGCAGCAGCAGAAAGGAAACCTAAACTTTAAAAATATGTGAGTGAAAATTCCAGATGCTAAACAGAACTTGATGTTGTTGATTTTCTACACAAAGTTGGAGGACCTTGAATCAGTGTCTTTCCTGTCTGAAATGGCAGAATGTGGAGGAATATATACAGTGAGGGAAAAAGGTATTTGATCCCCTGCCGATTTTGCACTTTTTCCCACTGACAAAGAAATGATCAGTCTATAATTTAATGGTAGGTTTATTTTAACAGTGATAGAGCAAATAACACAAAAATATCCAGAAAAACGCATTTCAAAAAAGTTATAAATTGATTTGCATTTTAATGAGTGAAATACGTTTTTGACCCTTTCGCAAAACATGACTTAGTATTTTGTGGCAAAACCCTTGTTGGCAATCACAGAGGTCAGACGTTTCTTGTAATTGGCCACCAAGTTTGCACACATCTCAGGAGGGATTTTGTCCCATTCCTCTTTTCAGATCATCTCCAAGTCATTAAGGTCTCGAGGCTGATGTTTGGTAACTCAAACCTTCAGTTCACTTTACATTTTTTCTATGTGATTAAGGTCTGGAGACTGGCTAGGCCACTCCAGGACCTTAATGTGCTTCTTCTTGAGTCACTCCTTGGTTGCCTTGGTAATGTGTTTTGGGTCATTGTCATGCTGGAAGACCCATCCACGACCCACTTCTAATGCATGGCTGAGAGAGAGAGGTTATCACCCAACCTTTGACAGTATATGGCCCCGCCATCGTCCCTTTGATGCAGTGAAGTTGTCCTGTTCCCTTAGCAGAAAAGCACCCCCAAAGCATAATGTTTCCCGCTCCATGTTTGAGGTGGGGATGGTGTTCTTAGATTCATAGGCAGTATTCCTCGTCCTCCAAACACGGCGAGTTGAGTTGCTGCCAAAAGAGCTTGATTTTGGTCTCATCTGACCACTACACTTTCACCCAGTTCTCCTGTGAATCATTCAGATGTTCATTAGCAAACTTCGGCCGGCCTGTACATGTGCTTTATTAAGCAGGGGGACCTTGGAAGCGCTGCAGGATTTCATTCCTTCACAGCGTTGTGTGATATTAATTGTGTTCTTGGTGACTATGATAATTATTAGCAAGATTCTCCTGTGTAGTTCTGGGCTGATTCCTCACCATTCTCATGATCATTGAAACTCCACGAGGTGAGATCTTGCATGGGGCCCCAGACCGAGGGAGAATGACAGTTGTTTTGTGTTTCTTCCGTTTGCGCATAATCGCACCAACTGTTGTCACCCTCTCACCAAGCTGCTTGGCGATGGTCTTGTAGCCCATTCCAGCCTTGTGTGGGTCTACAATCTTGTCCCTAACCCCTGATATCCTTGGACAGCTCTTTGGTCTTGGCCATGATGGAGAGATTGGAATCTGATTGCTTCTGTGGACAGGTGTCTTTTATACAGGGAACAAGCTGAGATTAGGACACTCCCTTTTAAAAAAAAGTGCTCCTAATCTCAGCTTGTTACCTGTATAGAAGACACCTTATTTACTTGCTGAGTGATAGGGGATCAAATACTTATTTCACTTATTAAAATGCAAATCAATTCATAACGTTTTTGAAAGAAAAACAAACATTTTTTTTATGGATATTTTTGTTGTTACTCTGTCCCTTACTGGTAAAATAAACCTACCATTAAAATTTTAGACTGATCATTTCATTGTCAGTGGGCAAATGTACAAAATCAGCAGAGGATCAAATACCTTTTTCCCTCATTGTAGAAGACAACTCTAAAAAAAATGTACTGTTCATATGAGAAGAACTTTACATACTTATTTATTTATTAGAGCACAAGGTCTCCAAACTTTTCACTTTGAGGGCCACATTGTATATTTTATAAATATTCATGAACCAAAAAATATCAGTGCCCCCCCCCCCCCATTACATTAGAGTCCCCAGACTCCTCCTTACATCAAGGTTCCCATTAAAGTCCCCCGTTACATGGAAGTGGTTTGAAGTGGAGACCATAGGCAGCATCTGTTGACCTTAATCCTCAATCTGTGCACATTAAAGGATAATTTCACTTTTGGAACATGTTACATGTTCCACCCATTTTTAGGGTGGAACATGTTCCAAAATATGCAGCCTCTCTCCCCACTCCAGTGTGCCAGGGATCTTCTCCCTGCACCCGCTATCACTATTTAAAAGAAACCCAGCCGTGCGGGGCTCCACTTACACAGCCACATCATTCATTCAGTTTCCTGTGCCGTTGCGGCTGGCGGCTTATATTTTTCAATGAGCTGTGAGGGTGCTGGTGAGAATTCCATGATCTTCCTACTCCCAGGTTATGTCCTGCTCGTACATGGTATAAGCAGACTGCTATCCTAAAAGTCTGCAGGAGCTGGACATGGCACCTGTGATCTGTTGATCACAGATGCAATGCTCTGCAGGCTCCTTAGAAAAAAAAGAATAAATGCACAAAAAGTGCATTTATATATTTATTTTTTAAACGTGAACTTATCCTTTAAGGATATGCCTCTGATCCTAGCCGTGGGCTGAATAAAACCTTGTCGTGGGCTGAATGTGGTCTGCGGGATGCAGTTTGGAGACTCCTGTATTAGTGTAATGTATCCGTTTTATATTGTTTATTCTATTTAAAAGTAATTTAGCATACAAAAAACATGTAAACTGCTAACTGTGTTGTTACCTGCAAGTACTTATGTTAGTCTTTAGGTAAATCTCTGTAGAGCCCATTGATTCCTAGACCTATTCACTTGTAGGTCATCATGAGCCGGTTAGCTCTTCTTGGATTAGGCAGCCAGCCCATGATGTTGCATGCCAATTCTGACAATGAAACAAAATCAAGTTAACTTTAAAGCTAAACTCTAGGACCTAACAAACCCTGATTAGCTATGGTTGGGTAAAGAGGGATTGAAATTCAGCCTGGTTTAGCAGGGACAGGCCAAAATTCCTTTGAATCGACTTCTGTAGAATGGGCACACTGGAAAACTTTTGTTGATCAGTGGTTGGTGTGTGCACCCGCATACACTTGCACCCACACAGATGTCATATTGGGACAGGTGTGTCTTTATCTGTGTCCCAATAGACATCAATCGGACTACCTGCATGGAGATGCATGGGAGTATGGTATTGTATGCCCTGTGTGGACGAGGCCAAAGAGTCAGCACTTATAGTTCAGTTTTAGTCCCTGTTCATTCCAGCACATTTTAGGGGCTGTCCATTAAAAAAGTCCTGTATGTTGCATCTTTGCTCAAAAGATCATCAAAAAGTTTTACAGAGTTCAATGGTAGTGCTCCTAAAACACAACACACCAAAAATACACCAAACAATAGTGAACCGGCCCTTGAAAAAGTGCAACAGGAAAGGGAAGGAGAAGGAAAAAAGGGAAGATCGAGGAGACAAGTAACAACTTCACCTGTTTTTTTTACATATACAGTGGGGATCGAAAGTTTGGGCACCCCAGGTAAAAATTTGTATTAATGTGAATAACGAAGCCAAGGAAAGATGGAAAATTCTCCAAAAGGAATCAAATTACAGATTAGACATTCTTATAATATGTCAAAAAAAGTTAGATTTTATTTCCCTCATTTACACTTTCAAAATTACAGAAAACAAAAAAATGGCGTCTGCAAAAGTGGCTTTGTTATGCACATTAATACAAATTTTTACCTGGGGTGCCCAAACCTTTGATCCCCACTGTACTTATGTGAGGGGTGTACTCACTTTTGTGAGATACTGTACATATAGTAAACCAATTGAAGAATTTTAATAAAAATCAATGCTTTTCAAAACATCCTAATAAGCTTTCTCACATGGTATATGAAGAGAAAGTGATGCAAGGGGTGGATGAGTCTCAGTGAACGGAGTTATATTGGATACCCGTAATCATAAACATGAGATAAGATGATATGAGATGATATGTGATGATATGAGCACAATATACTAAGATTATGAACCTTTTCCTAAACTAGGAAAATTAAACAAAATAAAGTAGAATAACTTAAATACAATAAACATGGAGGTGGGGGGCGGGGGGTCAAGAGATGGAGGCTGGGGCGGGGGTATATTGAATAAGGAGTGATTTGTCCTCCATAGGATCACAGGTCTTGTCTAGAGAGAGGCGGGATAGCTGGGCTGTAGTACTGATGAGTTGAGCTATGGGTTTCCTTAGGGTGTTTGACAGTCTGGCTTTGAGATACCATTCGGTATATTTGAATTGATGATTCTGCTTCGGTCGGAGCACCATCTTGAAAAAAATCTATTAGTAGGGGCATAGTTCTATAGCTCTGTATCTAGTTTTTCTCGATAAAGACGTTTTTTTAATCTTTTTTCACAGCAGTAATAGTTGGTGGGGAAGAGGATGTGTACACTTTTATATTTTTATGGGCAACCAGAAGACATAATTGAGTCCATTGGAAGATATGAAGTTTGTGTTCGCCTGGTTGAAGTTTAGCAGATTTATTGTGACTGAAAAGGTAGAATAGGCGACTTAGCGATGAGGCATCCAGTAATACTAAAAACGAAAGTTACAACTCCGCCCCAGGGAGCTGAGATTGGAGCGCATTGCCAAAAACGATGTAGTAGGAAGGGCTTAGGAATCCTGTATTGTGGGCTTCACCTGATTTTTAATGCTATGCTACAACCCTGCAACATTTCAATCCAGGTGTCCTGGGGTGCCTCAAATCTTAAAGGACCCTAGCAATGGCTAGGCATTTAATATGTGTGCCAACCTATTCTTCAATTAAGAATAGATATCAATTTATGAAAAAAAGTGGAAGTATCTAGTTATAGGTGTGCGGAGCATATTGCATTAGGGTGTGCACCCTTAAGCTCAAAAACACATGCATGTGTATGTGTCTACATATATATGGCCTTGGCACATTGATCTCCCTGCCAGCACAGTGAAAGAGGAGAGCATTAGCACTTCTCTTATGGCAGAGCGGGTAAGAGGGAGATCTTTCTCATGTTCCTGCTGCTACACAGAGTGATTACACTAATGCGCATGGTGTGATTAGGGTGTGCCTGGGCACACTCGGCACACCCTGTGTGCATGCCTATGAATCTAGTACTTTATGTATCAGGCAGATGTACAAGTAAGTAGTCACTAAAGAGTAACTTCACTCTCTTCTGCCTTATTTTTTTACTCCTTCCTTGCTGTTGAATTACATACTCACCCGCCCAGTGGATCCAGCATTTTCCTGATGAAATCCGCCACTCAGGTGTGACAAGCTAGGTCTCATGCCACACCATCTTGGTCCATCTCCATCATCATGAGCCGGTTAGCTCTTCTGGGTTTAGACAGCCAGCCCATGATGTTGCATGCCAATTCTGCACATGGGTTGCTGTTTGTCCTACTACTGCAGTCTTTTATGAAATGTGACAAAATAATTGGGGAGAGGGAGCCAGGGAGATAGACTCACCAGAGTGAGTGAAGTTCTGCCTTAAATAGCAAGTACTTTTAGTTTTATACTTTTGGAGCTCACAGTTTGACAAACACTAACACAACCTACAAGCTTCAATATATTGAGTAAAATTCAGAAACGTCCAGTTTCTGGCTTTGCAACTAGTTTAAGACCCCTTCCTGCTGAATTGGTCAAAATTCCAGTCATGGGTGGTGCTGCAAGCACCACCTGGCTCTACAAAAGTGGATTTACCTGTAAAAATCGACTTAGTGGTATGGAAAATTATTATCCAAACAGATACAGAATTCTATCAGATGCAGGGATTCATACAACTGAAAGTGCCACAACTGCCTGACCACAATTAGTCAGCAGTGGAGATTCCTCCATCCAAGCTGTCTTAGTTTGGATGGGAGAATTGACTGTTTATCTTTTATTCAGTCCATGGGGCCGAACAAGAGAATATGAGCTGTGTATGGTCAGTATAATTCTGCTACCATCCGTTTTTTACCAGCAGTGTTACAAGCAATTGTAGCATCCTCTACTGTAGGGGTCAGCAACCTGTAGATCGCAATCTACCAGTAGATCGTTGACAGATGACTGGTAGAATTCGGTCTGGACTTGCTGACCTGCCATTCCAGAGCATCAAACAGAGTGCAATGCAGAGAGACTACTTATAAAGATGGAGTTGTAGAAGAGAGCAAGAGCTGCATAAGCCGATGCCTCCTCTGTAGTGCTGGCTCCTGTCCCATGCAGAGTGATACCAACTGCACTCCACCTCTTATCCTGGCTAGCAGTCTCCAGAGTGGTGCCAGCAGCAGGAAATAAGAGATCTTCAGGTCAGTGTGAAGCAATACGCTGGGCATAATAGTATAGGGCTGCTTTCACACTGATGTGCTGCGGTTTACCCACACCAGGGGTGCAGCCAGGGCTGTTTGAAGGAATTTGGGGGCCCCAAGCAAAATGGGGGCCCCCAACCCCCCCCCCCTGCATGTTAGCGCTACACTATTTTTTCTTCTATTCTTACCTCCCCTTCTTCCCTGTAGGCTGCCGCTGTAGCGTGGCCAAGCTCCTCTTCCCCCTGCCTCTTCCCCAGTCCCCTATCAGATAGTGCACTTCCTGTCAGTCCGGCCGGGAACAGGAAACTGAATCTCCTGTACCACGCGCGGTACCCGGCCGGACTGACTGGACTCCAGGTGGAAGGAAGAGGAGCTTGGCTACATCCTGGGAAGGGGAAGTTGGGGGCCCCAGGCCAGCTCGGCGCCCCAAGCAATTGTTTGTTTTGCCTGTCCTGTAGCGATGGGCCTGGGTGCAGCGCAGTGCATCTGCAACTTTCCTTAGCCATGGACTTCCATTCTATCCCCCTGTTTTACCACCTCCAACTTTACGTGTGAATGAGCCCTAAGGGTGCTGCTGCTGAATGCAACTAAGGGCTCATTCACAAGTGCAGCACAAGTGCTGCTCCTCTAAAAAGCAATTTGAGTGGGTGTTGATAGGTGGTGAGAAGGCAAGAGCCCCCAGATTTAAACCCATGATTGCCATGCCTCAATTAGAGGCCTTATGGTATGAGTTGTAACACCGGCGCAAAATGCAAAGTGAAAATTATATATATAAAGTGAAAAAATAATAGTGCTAAGTCTGCTGCAGTTATGGTTTTACCCCACCAGGTGGTGCAGTTATGTGAAATTTTATGAGTGTTCGTACATGCAACATTAAGTCAGCGCAGTAGTACATGTTGCATGTACGAACACTCATAAAATATTAGAGGCCTTAAATCAGGTGTGAGGAGGCGACACTGTGCCCGGTGATCTGTGACTTCTCCCGTGTTGTTCAGGTAGACCTTCACCTCTTTAAGATTGCCTACCCCTGCTCTAGTATGTGCTAGAAGTAGTTGTTTAGCTTTAGCTAAATTTAGCTTGGCTGAGTGCTGGGCTTGGGATGTGAGTCAAGGTTCAGTGACTCAGGGGCTGGATGACTCATCAGCAGGGCCGAAGATACCACTAAGCAAACTAAGCAGCCACCTAGGGCACACTGCTACCTAAGATGCCAGGCCACTGGTGTTTCTACTCTCTTCTCTCTGCAGCAAGCAACTATGTCTCAACATCAGCAGGCAGCCGCCGCTCTGTTCACACATAGTGTCAGAGGTGCAGCACTGTGTCTGTGTCCCAACTCCTGAATTAATTGAAACAAGCAATCATTCATTTATGGGCGCTGGTAGGCTGCATTGATGGGCGCTGGTAGGCTGCATTGATGGGCGCTGGTGAGGCTGCATTTGATGGGCACTGGTGAGGCTGCATTGATGGGCACTGGTAGGCTGCATTGATGGGCACTGGTAGGCTGCATTGATGGGCCCTGGTAGGCTGCATTGATGGGCGCTGGTAGGCTGCATTTGATGGGTGATGGTGAGGCTGCATTGATGGGCACTGGTAGGCTGCATTGATGGGCCCTGGTAGGCTGCATTGATGGGCGCTGGTAGGCTGCATTTGATGGGTGATGGTGAGGCTGCATTGATGGGTGCTTCATTAAAAAGGTGGGGTATACATGGGCAGGGCAAAGGGGAGTCAGGGGTGGAGCCGGGGGCAAAATGAGGTTTCGCCTAGGGTGTCAATAATCTTTACATCAGCCCTGTTCATCAGGCAGCTCTCTGGCACTTCTCCCTGGTTTGGAAGTTGGAAGACACTTTCAAAACTAGAGGATGGGAGTAAGGAGGGTTGTCCCTTAAGTTGTTGTTGAAGTAGATCCCATAATCTCCCATGCCTATTCAAGTTATTATCCCTCAATTAAAAACAAATATAAAAATCAGGCTGTTATCTGACTCTTGAGTGACTGTGAAAATTTGATGTGCCTGGCTGTGCAGGGTGGGGAAATCCCAGTTTACTTGCGGCTCCTTAGTGGGTGCCCTACACAATGTTATAGTAAAGACATTTGATATCATGCACTTACTGTGTTTTGTTTGTTTCAACAGCACGAAATGCAGGCAGTGGACCACCAATTAGCTCGCCAACTGATGCTGCTCAGGTCTCGAATGTCACAACTGAAAATAGAGCAAACCTGTGAGAGACATAAGGAGATGTTGGATGATGCCACATTTGACCTAGAGGGTTGTGATGAGGACTCTGACTTGCTCAGCGACATCCCTCCACGGGCTGCTTTTTCCCTTTCTACTCCCCTCAAGCACATTGGAGTCACTAAGATGAACATTAACTCTCGAAGATTCTCCCTGTGCTAAGACTGTAGAAGTTATATCTTTGGCAACCAGCAATATAGCAGCATCCTCACCAAATGAATGCCAGTAGGAATTAGCCTGCAAAACACATGCTTTTGAGCTGAGTTCCATCCCTGGGGGAGGTGGGGACAATCATGGAGCCCTTTGGATCATCCAACTGCTTTTAAATCTCTGGTTATAAGATCATTTAGTTCCATTCTTCAGCGGTAAATATAACACTACTATGTATATGTAATTTGGTGCATGATGCAAAGGTCGAAAGGCGTCGGGGCATCCACACAGCTAACATTATGTAATGTAATGCTGTATATACGGGTGTTTGCATTGTCCACTATGGAATATGTACTGTTTAACCAGAGCTCATATTTTAATTGCACATGACATTGGATATTTCTCAAAATAAAGAAATGTATATCTATATTCATCCCCTTCTCTCACTTTGTTACATTGCTGCTAAAAAAAAAACCTTGGGTGAACTTTACCATATTATTTTTTCTGGGGTGTGCAGCTTTAACATCTCTCTCATATGTGTCTTTTCACCGCTGCTACTCTCTATTCATGTGCCCGGCCCCTTGTCGGAGCACCGGGCATATGAATTACAGTGACGGGTGTGTTTTGGAAGCGCCTGATTAGAGCCATGAGCTCTAATAGGCTTCCAAAAGGGTAAACAGCGGGCACACTGCTGTCGGTTCGCTGATTACTCAGTGGTATGTTTGGGAACCGAATATATTGCTTCCCTAACACTGACCCGCCTCTCAGCCAAAAAGGTTGCTCTGGTTACCTGTGACCAGATTGGCTGAAACAACAGGAGTCGCTATTGGACGCCTGACTGGAGGAGAGGACGGGAGAAGAAGTGCAGGAGACATGAAGGACCCCGCTCGTCGTCGTCACCCGCTGCCCCACAAGACAGGGTAAGTGCCAGGCAGACGGCGAACAGGCAGGGGGCACACTCACACTGGCACACTGGCAGAATTTGGCACACTGGCAGCATTTGACACAGTGGCAGCATTTGATGGGCACACTGGCAGCGTTTGATGGGCACAGTCGCAGCATTTGATGGCGCAGTGGCAGCATTTGATGGCACAGTTGCAGCATTTGAAGGCACAGTGGCAGCATTTGATGGGCACAGTTGCAGCATTTGATGGCACAGTGGCAGTGTTTGATGGCACAGTGGCTGCAATTGATGGCACAGTGGCAGCGTTTGATGGCACAGTGGCAACATTTGATGGCACAGTGGCAACATTTGAAGGCACAGTGGCAGCATTTTATGGGCACAGTGGCTGCAATTGATGGCACAGTGGCTGCAATTGATGGCACAGTGGCAGCATTTGATGGCACAGTGGCAGCATTTGATGGCACAGTCGCTGCAATTGATGGCACAGTCGCTGCAATTGATGGCACAGTGGCTGCAATTGATGGCACAGTGGCAGCATTTGATGGCACAGTGGCTGCAATTGATGTTTTATTTTCATTTTTTTTTAGTTTGTTTGCAACCCCCCCCCCTCCCCAATTTTTTTAGCACCAGCCGCCGCTGTGTATGGGACCCCATGATTTCTAACAGCAGCCCTGGATTGCACTATACCCACTGGCTCCAAATTGTTCTTCAGTTAATGGCTGTGTCCCTCAATGAATGATAGAAAATAATCTACATCATAGCATAGCCCAGGGGTCTCCAAACATTCTAAACAAAGGGCCGGTTTATTGTCCTTCAGACTCTTGGAGGGCCGGACTTTGGCCAGCGGGAGTGGAAATTTACCTGGCATCATTGTTAGTAAACAGCTGGTATTAGGGGGAGAAATAGTGCCCCATTGCTGGTATCATAGGGGGGAATAGTGCTCTATTAGTTGTGTCAGTGGGAGAAATGGTGCTCCATTGTTGGTGTCAGATGGCAGAATAGTGTCTCGTATCAGTGGGAGGGATAGTGCCCCAAGGGCCAGATAAAGGCAAGCAAAGGGCCGCATCCGGCCCTCGGGCCGCAGTTTGGAGACCACTGGCATAGCCAGATCACCTTCCATATACTCCCTTCAGAAATCCAAGCTAAATGCAAGATTAGTATCCTCTTTCACATGTACAAAGGGGATTTAAAAAGGAATGATCACCACACCATGAATATATAAAGTTTAAGGCCCGGATTCAGAAAGGACTTATGACGACGTATCTCCAGATACGCCGTCGTAAGTCCAAATGTGCGCCGTCGTATCTATACGCTTATTCAGGAAAGCAGATACGCCTGAATTTTGGCAAGATACATCCGACGTAAGTCTCCTACGCCGTCGTATCTTGGGTGCATATTTACGCTGACCGCTAGGGGCGCTTCCGTTGATTTAGGCGTCAAATATGTAAATGAGCTAGATACGCCGATTCACGAACGTACTTGCGCCCGTCGCAGTAAGCTACGCCGTTTACGTAAGGCTTACGTCCGGCGTAAGTTTACCCCTCATAAAGCAGGGGTAAGTCATGTTAAGGTATGGACGTCGGAAACGTCGGAACAGCCGTCGTATTTTATGTCGTTTACGTAAGTCGTACGTGAATGGGGCTGGGCGTAGGTTACATTCACGTCGCATGAATGGACCCGGCGTATCTTAGGGAGTAAATTCGATGTGATTCTAAGCATGCGCGCGCATGCGCCGTTCGTTCGGCCATGCATTTACATGGGGTCACGCTTCATTATAATACAACACGCCCACTGCCTTGCTACTTTGAATTACGCGGGCTTACGCCAGCCCATTTACGTTACGCCGGCGTAAATATGAGAGCAAGTGCTTTGTGAATACTCAGCTTGCCTCTCAATGTTACGTCGGTGTAGCGCATATGAGATGCGATACGCCTATCTAAAGATGCGCCGATCTCTCTGAATCCCAGCCTAAGTGTTTATTCTATTTTTTCAAAATAAAGCATACTGGTGTAAGAAGACTGTTAATAGGAATGCAGTCTTCTGACACCAGTATGCTTTTGTTGCTTTTAAAAGATGGAATAAACATTTTGATTTTATTTATTCATGGTGTGCAGATCACCACCTTTTGAACAAATACTACATATGGACACGGGAAGGTATGATTTGTTGGAGCCACATTAAATAGTGGGTCAAGGTCTAATGCCGCGTACACACCATCACTTTATGTGATGAAAAAAAACGACACTTTCTGTGAAGTAAAAAATTACGTTTTTGAAAGTTCAATTTTCAAAGACGAAGTTGCCTACACACCATCGTTTTTCTCACAATGTTCTTGCAAAGTGAGGTTACGTTCACCACGTTTTTCCATTGAAGCTTGCTTCATAAGTAGCTTCTGGGCATGCGTGGATGAAAAAACGTCTTAGAAAACAAAGTTTTTTGCTACACACGGTCAATTTCTGTGAAGTAAAAAGTGCACTTTTGAAAAACGACACATAAAATTGAAGCATGCTTCAATTCTTTTTGGTCGTTTTTTACAAGACATAAAACGACGTTTTCCCCCACACACAGTCAATTAAAGTGACGTTTTTAAAAACGTCATTTTTTTTCATCACATAAAGTGATGGTGTGTACGCGGCATTAGGTGTAATAAATGGAGCAGTCACAGGACAAATCAAACTTAAAATTAAATGACTGAACTAAGCAAACTGTACTCAGTTATCACGCTGATAAAAGCAAGCTCAACAATAATAAAGCCATATATTATACTCGGCATCGGTAAAATAGAAATAATTTTTACAGTGGCATTATGTACAACTGCAATATTTATTAAATAATGGCCTGGATTCAAGAAGCAATTGCGCCTGTGTAACCATAGTTACACAGCACAATTGCTTACTTGCCCCGGTGGAACGAATGCTCCTGATTCAGGAACCTCGTTACGCCGACTGCAGCCTAAGATATGTGCGGCATAAGGCTCTTATGCCCGCATATCTTAGGCTGCATTCTTGCGATGGCCGCTAGGTGGCGTTCCCGTTGTGCTCAGCGTATAGTATGCAAATTGCATACTAACGCCGATTCACAACGTTACGCGAGCCCTGCGTACGCAGTTTACGTTGTTTCCGTACAGCGTTTTTCGCGTAAGGCTGCCCCTGCTATTAGCAGGGGCAGCCAATGTTACGTATACCCGTCGTTCCCGCGTCGCAAAATTTCAAATTTACGTAGTTTGCGTAAGTGATTCGTGAATGGCGCCATTCACGTTCACTTTGACGCAAATGACGTCCTTGCGACGTCATTTGCCGCAATGCACGTCGGGAAAGTTTCCCGATGGAGCATGCGCTCTACGATCGGCGCGGGAACGCGCCTAATTTAAATGTTTCCTGCCCCCTACGGGATCATTTAAATTGCGCGCGCTTACGCCGGGCATTTTGCCGGCACGCCCACGCAATTTACGGAGCTACTGCTCCGTGAATCAAGGGCAGCGCAGTAAATTTGCGGGGGCGCAGGGCAAAAACGTTGCCCTGCGCCTCCGTAAAAAAAGCGCAATTGTACCTGAATCTAGCCCAATGTTTATAACAGAAAATGTTTTAACACATTGGGCCAGATCCACGAAGCAGTTACGCTGGCGTATCTATTGATACGCCGCGTAACTTCTAGGTTGCTCTAGGTTGTATCCACAAAACAAGATACGCCTGAAGCTGGGCTAGATCTGACTGGCGTACGTCTTAGTACGCCGTCGGATCTAAGGTGCATATTTACGCTGGCCACTAGGTGGCGCTTCCGTCGATTTCCGTGTCGAGTATGCAAATTAGCTAGATACGCCAATCCACAAACGTACGTCCGGCCGGCGCATTTTTTTACGTCGTTTCCGTAAAGGCTTTTTCCGGCGTAAAGTTACCCCTGCTATATTAGGCGTAGCCAATGTTAAGTATGGACGTTGGGCCAGCGTAGAATTTTTCGTTGTTTACGTAAAACGTTCGCGAATAGGGCTTTGCGTAGAATTACGTTCACGTCGAAAGCACTGGCTTGTTGCGGGTTAATTTAGAGCATGCGCACTGGGATACCCCCACGGACGGCGCATGCGCCGTTAAAAAAAACTTCATTTCCGTGGAGTCAAGACGTATTAACATAAAACACGCCCACAACTTAGTGATTTGAATTGCGCGCCCTTACGCCGACACGTTTACACTACGCCGCCGTAACTTACGGCGCAAATTCTTTGTGGATACGGAAAATATGATGTAAGTTACGGCGGCGTAGTGTATCTGAGATACACTACGCCGGACTTACAAATGCGCCGCGCTACGTGGATCTGGGCCATTGTTTTTTAATAGAACGTCCTAGTCAGCATAAATATTTTTTCATATTTTTATTTAGCTAATGAGAATGCATTGACATTCATATAGTCACAAGTCACAACAAATGAACAAAAGAAACAACATAAATGTATAATCACAAGGCAAATGACATAGAAAGTACCACAATATTTGACCATAAGAACAGGCAACTTCTGTCCCCTGACTATATAGTAAAATCCTAGAAAGGAGCATCCAGTAGCTAGGATATCTTTTTACTGTGGGAAAACTATCCCAATAGACTTGTATGTCATCCACATACCTCTTTTCCTCACTGCGGCAAAGGGCCTCAAACAGGAGATTCATAGATGATTTGAAGTGTGAGTTACTTTTTTATATAGTTTTATATTAGCTACTCAGGCTTTGAATGTGTTAGCCTAAATCTTCCTTACAACAAGATACATATTGGGGCTGATTCATTAAAACTGTAGCAAAGAAAATTTGCCGAAAAAACTGAGTATTTACCCGTAAGGGCCAATCAGAACTGTGTCTTATACGTCCTAAAAATAAAAGAAGAAACTTTATAGGCTGTTGAAAACATCTATACCTTGGTACAATTTGTATAAGTGACCACCACCTCAAAATTTGCAGCAATTCACCAGCCCCATTGACCTCACTGCCTTAAAAGATTAAAAAGTGCTTAAGGTTTTGCTCTTCTCCCAAACCAGGGTGTCCGCACTGCCTTCGAATTAGATCAGATTTTCATCCATAAGGTCTGCAGTGTGTTCTGGACCAGTCCACCTTGCTCTCCTGCACTCCATGTCCTAGCTGTGCTTTCTGCCAACTGACTGAACAATATGGGGCAGATCCACAAAGATCTGCCCCGTGGCATCGTATCCGAGATACGCTACGCCGCCGTACCTTACCTGGCTTTAAATCGAATCCATAAAGAATTTGCGCCGTAAGTTACGGCGGCATAGTGTATCTCAAGCGGCGTAACGGCGCGGAATTCAAATCGGCGATTAGGGGGCGTGTTTCGTTCGTGGATCGTCGGAAATAGCTAATTTGCATACTCGACGCGGAAAACGACGAGAACTCCACCCAGCGGATGCCGAAGTATTGCATCTAAGATCCGAAGGCGTACGAAGCCATACGCCTGCCGGATATAACCCAGATGCCGTCGTATCTTGGTTTGAGGATTCAAACTAAAGATACGTCGCAGGAAATTTGAAAGTACGCCGGCGTATCAGTAGATACGCCGGCGTACTCGCTCTGTGGATCTGCCCCTATGTACAGTATTTCAACTTGGTATTCATTGGTTTACCTGGAGTTTGGCTTTTAAACTCTTTGTACTACGGATATGACTTCACATACAAAAGCATAAGCTTGTGTTTGTGGTTGCACCGTAAAGTGTGAAGAGCTCCACATAGCCAGGAAGTTAGGTAGCAGCGAGAAAGAGAGAAACACATAAGGGTGTAAGGATGAAAGAGACAATACATAAATAAAAAGAATACAATAAACAAACTATATTAGGGCAAAAGGTTTGTATTTATTTCCCTTTTGAGTAAACTCAGAGAACGGTGGAACATTTTCGCGGGTGCTCCACTGTTCCAGAACTGTGGATGTCCAGATTGCTTTTGTCATGTCTGACCTCTTTTCTCCACCTACCCTAAAGTGTCAAGGCAATGTTAAAGAGAAACTGCTGTCTGCTCACATAATTTGTAATAAAAACATTTTTGCCATTCTGAAGCATCCCTCCCTCCTTGCATATTATTTTATATATACTGTGATTCTTTACTTGCCAAATACGCTGCAGAAATCTCTCTCCACTGAGTCTGGCTGCATCCATTTTAACTGTGGGAAGCTGAAGCTGCTGCCTGTTCACTTCCTGGATTTACACAGACACACACCTCCAGCTCTGCAGCTATCATTGGCCCACTTATGACTCATCCCCCCTCCCTTCCAGGCAAACTCTCAGGAGAGTGAGAGAGAGTGAGCCTAGGCTTTTATCAGGCAAGAAACAGGAAGGGGGCTGTAAAAGGTATTTGCTGGCAGAAAAAAAAAAGTTTTACTATCCATCGTTTAAACAACAAGGGGACAGGAGTTAATAGATGGAAAGATGAAAAAATGACTGAAGTTCTGCTTTAAATACCACTAAAAGAAAGCTCTATTTGTGTGGGGAAAAGGGACACAAATGTCATATGGGTACACTGTAAAAAATATTGTGCTAGGTCTACTCAAAAAAATTGGGGCAACTATTTGCATCAGCTTTTTAAGTACTCTCAACTAAACTTATTTTTGTCTGACTCATTAGACTTTTCATGTTTTCAACTTTGTTGTTTTAAGTAAAGCCAACGATTTTTCTTTCAATTTATAGACCATAGTGTTTTAAGTTATGCCGCGTACACACGATCGGATTTTCCGTCGGAAAAAACTTGTACGTTTTTTCCAATGGAATTCCGCTCAAGCTTGGCTTGCATACACACAAAGGTTCTCTGAACTTTCATCCGTCAAGACGCGGTGATGTACAACACTACGACGAGCTGATTAAATGAAGTTCAATGCTTCTGAGCATGCGTCGAATTGTTTCCAAGCATGCGTCGAAATTTTGCGTGTCGGAATTGCTACAGACGATCAGATTTTCCAATAGAATTTTTTTTCGGCTGAAAATTTGAGAACCAGCTCTCAATCTTTTGTTGGCGGAAATTCCAACAGCAAAAGTCCGATGGAGCATACACACAGTCAGAATTTCCGTTCAAAAGCTCACATCGGACTTTTGCTGTCGGAATTTTATATTGTGTGTACGGGGCATTATTAATACATACCTTAACTTGTCTGGAACTATATTTTTAAAGCGGGGGTTCACCCTTAGAGGGCACTTTTCCCCCTTAGATTCCTGCTCGTTTTCTTTAGGGGAATCGGCTATTTGTTTTAAAATATGTGCAGTACTTACCCGTTTACGAGATGCATCCTCTCCGTCGCTTCCGGGTATGGGCTGCGGGAATGGGCGTTCCTTCTTGATTGACAGTCTTCCGAGAGGCTTCCGACGGTCGCATCCATCGCGTCACGATTTTCCGAAAGAAGCCGAACGTCGGTGCGCAGGCGCAGTATAGAGCCGCACCGACGTTCGGCTTCTTTCGGCTACGAGTGACGCGATGGATGCGACCGTCGGAAGCCTGTCAATCAAGAAGGAACGCCCGCTCCCGAAGACCCATACGCGGAAGCGACGGAAGAGGATGCATCTCGAAAACGGGTAAGTACTGCTCATATTTTAATACAAATAGACGATTCCCCTAGACCGAACGAGCAGGAATCTAAGGGGAGAAAAAAAAATTTTTATAAATGGGTGAACTCCCGCTTTAAGTAAAGCCAACTAAATTTTTCCAGTTTATAGAAAAGCTTAAGTAGGAGCATATACATTAACCACTTGCTTACTGGGCACATATACCCCCTTCCTGCCCAGGCGAAATTTCAGCTTTCGGCACTGCGTCGCTTTAACTGACAATTGCACGTCCGACGTGGCTCCCAAACAAAATTTAAGTCCTTTTCCCACAAATAGAGCTTTCTGTTGGTGGTATTTGATCACCTCTGCGGTTTTTATTTTTTGCGCTATAAACAAAAAAAGAGCGACATTTAAAAAAAAAACACAATATTTTTTGCTATAATAAATATCCCACATTTTTTTCTCAGTTTAGGCCGATACGTATTCTTCTACATATTTTTGGTTAAAAAAATCGCAATAAGCGTATAGTGATTGGTTTGGGCAAAAGTTATAGCGCCTACAAAATAGGGGACAGAATTATGACATTTTTTTTTTTTACTAGTAATGGCGGCGATCTGCGATTTTTATTGTGACTGCGACATTATGGCGGACTTATCGGACACTTTTGACACATGACACATTTTTGGGACCATTTACATTTATACAGCGATCAGTGCTATAAATATGCATTTTTTTATAGCTTTGTTTTTTTATGGAAACCTGACATCGGGGGAGATAAATCACCAGAACAGTGAGGCCTCGTACACACGACCAGTTTCCTCGGCAGAATTCAGCTTCCGACCGAGTTTCTGGCTGAATTCTGCCGAGAAACCCGGCCGTGTGTACACTTTCGGCCGAGGAAGCCGACGAGGAACTCGACGAGGAAATAGAGAACATGTTCTCTATTTCCTCGTTGTTCTATGGGAGCTCTCGGCCCGCCGAGCTCCTCGGCGGCTTCAGGGCTGAACTGGCCGAGGAACTCGATGTGTTTGGCACGTCGAGTTCCTCGGCCGTTTGTACGGGGCCTGAGTGTAACATTGCGATTATTTTATTGTGTGCATGGTGGTGAAGAAAAAAAAAGGAATGGCAGCTGAACCTCCGCTTTAAACTTTTTGTCTAGATTACTCAATATTATACATTATTTTCGTAAATGTAAAAGGTGTGTTTTAAGAACGAATGTAAATTAAGTAAGGTACTTAAAATATCAAAGTAAATTAATTAACATTTCTTTTTATGTTAAAAATTATACATTTTTTATGTTAAAATTACAAGTCAACAGAATTATTTTTATCAGTGTACAGTGTTGCATGAATGAGTAATTGTCATTCAAAATGTGAGATCACTGAAAACAACAAGGGCAGATGATTTAATAGATGGAAAGTTTAAAAAATGACTGAAGGTCTGCTTTAAGAGATGGTCACCATTATTAGCAGGGAGTTGTCTAGTTTTTCTTTCTTAGGCAACTGAGCAGAAAATTTGATTTCTAACAGTTAGGCCCCTTTCACACGGACGGATAGAATGGGGCTTTTAGCTGTGGATTTTCCAGTTTTCTACCGCAGCTAAAAACCCACAATGCTTTCCTATGGCCCCATTCACACACAGCGTTTAGCTGCAATTTTGTTACATGCGGTTTGGTGCGAATAGAAAAAATAGAATTGAATGCGTCCAGGAGCGATTTAGCGCAGCTATATGCACATAACCGCAGGTAATCGCAGTCTCGTGTGTCAACTGCAGATAGCAGCGTAAGAAAAAAAAAAAAAAACAGGAAGCACATCATAATCAAAAAAATAAAAAGGGTTGCTATGGGAATAACTACCGCAGCTAAACGCGGCCGCACTTAAACGTAGGTAATCGCAATGTACAAATGCAGCTAATGGCAGTGCTCGGAGCCTTGAATTTCACAGAAAATTTATTATGCTTTTAACTGCGGCAAAACAGCCGTCCGTGTGAAAGGCGCCTTAGCCTTGTGTATTAGGGAATTGCCTAACATTGTGTTCCTGTCAGCATGACTCGAGCTGGTAATTATATATAGTAACTAGGGTTGTCCCGATACCACTTTTTTAGGACCGAGTACAAGTACCGATACTTTTTTTCATGTACTCGATACCGATTACCGATACTTTTTTTAATGCCAAGTGTCAGTTCGACTGATGGGCACTCATAGGTGGCACCGACTGATGGGGACTGATAGATGGCACTGACTGATGGGCACTAATAGGTGGCACCTATGAGCACTGGTACTGACAGGTGGCACTGATGGTACTGATAGGCGGCAGTTATTGGCACTGATGGCACTGACAAGTGGCTGGCACTTATAGGAGGCAGTCATGGACACTGATAGGTGGCTGGCACTGTTAGGTGGCACTGATACTTATAGGCACTGACAGGTGGCTGGCACTTATGCAATGTGAGATATTGTGTACTGTGTACAAGTGACAGTATTCATTCAGCATTTACAAAATCTATTTTACTTGCCGAGGGCTGCCTCCTGCTATGATGTCAGTCCAGCTCTCCGCCCGTCCTGCTCTCCGCCCACCCTGCTCTCCGCCCACTCTCCACCCGTCCTGCTCTCCGCCCACTCTCCGCCCACTCTCAGCAGTTAGCACGATCTCAGCCCCCGCTCTCTGCCCCGCTCTTTGCCCCCTCTCTCCGCCCCCCCTTGGCAGAAGCATCGGGAGCATTTGCGCGAGTACAAGTACTAATAGTAACTATAGTCACTGACACATATATTCTATGTTTTTACATTTGTTAATCTAGTACATTTAAATACAATTTTAAACAAAGAAAATGGGCTAGAAAGTTTACCTACCCTAGAGCCCTCCTGCCACTTACCTACGCTTCTGCATAACAATGCATTCTGAACCTAGTGAGAGTATGTGTAATGAGTATATATAGCAGGGATATACAATTAGCAGACCTCCAGCTGTGGCAAAACTACAAGTCCCATAATGCCTCTGCCTCTGGGTGTCATAATTGTGGCTCTAATGCCCTGCTCTATGAGATGTCACTAATGTTTGGTTTGAGAAGGTGCCGAATGCTAGGTCAACTAGTAACCTGACCTCTCTCCCAAATATGAGCATATATGAGGAGTAGCCTGTGACGTCATTCTCAGTTCTGTTGTATGCATGCATGACTGGTGAGATGTCGCTGCTCCAGTATTGTGAGCATCCCAAGCATATCTAAAAGGGTGGGGTTGAATCTTTCTTATTGTGGATCGCCTTTTGGATGGTATATGGTTATTCTGGATTTCTAGATTCCTGATTAATCCATAAATATGTTATCAGTCTACTTTCAATTTCTCTATCTTGGTCAGAGAGGATGCAATGAGACAGTCCCCTTATTAGCCATAACTGATCCCACTCTTTATGGATCAAGCATGCTTCGATCTGTTGGAGAGTACGCTAGCACCAGATCTGGACATTTACCCTCCAATGCTTTTAAAGTCAGACTGCAGAAAGGGCCATGCTGATCCTTCCTCAAGTCTTTCTTTGAAAACAAGGGCAGGCCTTCGTACCTTACTTGAGAGAGGTCACAATAGTACTCAGGGACACTTGCATTTGATACTTCAATGGCTTCAGCACTGTCGCTACTCTGGCCCAATGCTCCACTCCTTGGCACAAGGCTTGTACCTGTTCTGTTATTAATTGTGTCCACTCTTTTGAGGGAGTTTAAAGTCTTCCCTGTTTACAATCCATGGGCAATACTTCAGGTTGAAGTGGAACCCAGACAGGAGCGGCCAACCATCTATCTATGCCCTGTGGCATCCAAATTGTCTGTAATATGTATATATGTGAGGGGATTGTTGTCAATTTTGATCATAGGCTCAAATTGTTTGATTTTGAGTGCAGTAAAAAAAAAAATTCTAAGGAGCAGGGTGGAAAATATTTCCCTAACAAATGAATTTTTAACAGTAAATGTGGTTTTTGTTCGGAAAAGTACATTCACTCTAAAATTAAATATTAAAAGCAAATGTATTGAAGTACTTTCGAATGACATTCATTATGTCAGACAATGTACTGATGAGAAGTCAAATATTTATTGAATAAAAGGTGTAAGTACAAGAGATTCACATAGGAGTATCAAGTACTATCGAAAATCAGTCCACATAGATATCAGAAAACAGAAATATAAAAAAAAAATGACATCCATCATGACAGAAGAAACGTGAATACAGTACGCAGAGGAGAATGATTTGACCCAGAACCATTGGTGAGAATTTTGGTATGAATGTTCGTACAAAAGTTTGTTGGAAAATCTATTGGTGTATGGCCAGCTTTAAAACAAATATGATTAAGAGTTTTGTTTTTACACTGACTTTCCTGGCCTGCATGTTTGGTCACAGTCAGTCTACTAGCATTTTCAGGAGGTTAACAAAGTAACCCTTTTCATTTCTATCAGCACAGATTTTCTTTACCATTCTTACTGAATCACATGAGTTGACGGTTGCTTTAGCATGCAATATACAATATACTATTTGTCTGGATTATGGACACATTTCAGTGTTTTTTTTTTTTTTTTTAATAATGGCATAAGTACATCTTTTATCTTTAGCTCTGTGCTGCGGATATGACTTCTGAGGCACAACTATAAGCTAGTGTTTTTGTGGTTGCACTATGTTCTGAGTTCTACTTGGGCAGGAAGTCAGGTAACAATGAGAGAGAGAGAAACAGATGCAAAGTGAACAAGAGAAAGGAATGCAGTGAAGAGAAGCCTAAAAAACAAGTGGATGACTTAAGACGGGGCTAAAAAGAATAGTGAGCAAGGTAAAATGACTCAAGAGAAAAATTGACCCAAGTTGGCTGGACCTTACAGAAAGATCAAGTATATCAAGAAAGAACGCTGAAGAAAGGAAAAGCAAATATATGAAAGGCACTGTAGGGGAAATAATGATCACAACTTAATTGGAGTATTATACACAGCATCCTACTTACAGGTAAATGTCTTGGTTCCAAAGAGGGGCCATTAGGGATGGCTATATATTTTTCAATACCAAAGTTCTGTCTGCTAATCAAAATATATGGCAAATGTGCTAACTTATAACTCAGGATTATTGAAGCTGTATTATTGAAATCATTTATAAAGAGTGTAAGTATCAGTGCAGTGCAATAGTACACATCAGATACAGCATTCTGAAGTTGACTAATTATAGCTGGTTTATGATTGGCCACTGTGTGCTATTGCACTCTGCTCTTCTTATCTTACCTTATTTATAAAACCACCTTCTTAACTTCCATATGCAAAGCTTTTGTTTTATGTTGACAGACTTAATTTTTCCTTTCTGCAAAATGCCATCTATTTAGTATGTATCCATTGACTCCTGTGCTGAATCCCAAAAGCATGTTAATACAATACATTTTTGTTCTGTATACAATTTTGTGCTTTATGTTTTTGTGAGGTTTGTAGATGAGCATATAAAAAATGTGCTTTAGAGTAATCTTTGAGGGTAGTCCAAACAGTGTGCAGGCATCATGTCAATACAACAAAGCACTTATTTTTATAATGCATTTTTTCCCTAATGTTCTCATGAAATTTTGTGACAGTCTTGCTTGCTACATGACCTATATACCATATACCATACCATATAAAATGGCGTCTAGCTCTGTCACAGTTTCCACTTGGTATTTTCATAAAATGGCTGAGCCACAAAGAACACACAGAACATATATGTCTGCAACTTCAGAACTCTCATTTATGTGCATTAATGTTAGTACAGTGTATATAGTTCCAACGGTACAATGCCAATGAATACTCTATGATATCTTTCCAGTTCATGAATTTCTGGTATTTTTGGAATTTATCAGCTCAACTATCAAATGTGTTTTGTATTGCTAACATGTCTGTAGAAGGTATTTTAATTTCTTACACAAATAATGTTTCTAGTCACTAGAAACATTATTTGTGTAAGAGATGAAAATCCAGTCTATAAACTTTTTGAGAATGAGCAACTTTACTTTTAGAAATTCTGTGTGCTTGGAGCCATAAGGACCCGGGTTACATTTACCTAAGCTGGACCCTGAAATGACTTTGTACACGGCCGACAACAATTTGGATAATTATTTCATCTGTTAGGTATAAGGAATAAACAATCAGTCAGTGTAATACTCAACCAGCAAAACAATATTTTGGATGGGTCCAAAATCTATGCTGACTTAGCACTGCCATTGGGTTGTTTAGATTTGTTAATCATGCTCCTTTCTGGGCTGAAGACAACTACAGGAGTCTACACACCTTTTTCGTTTTTACTGTGGCCTGCAAACCTTAGTTGTTTTATAGAAGAGTCTGTAAACAATGTTCACATGGTGGTCATGTGGCCCTGACCCTACCTATTATCTGGCCAGTGAAGCCACATATTATGTTTGTGGCCAATAGGAAAGTCCAGACAATATGGAAGGTGCAGGCAGCAGGCTACATGGTGACCATGCAAGATCTGGACCGTTTCTTTGATAAAGCACCACAAAACATCAGGCTTCTGGGGCACTCTGCAAATAATCCCAAAACAAATGCAACCAGTGAAAGAGCCAGATTACTATACTGAAAGCACTTGAAAAGGAAGGAATATTTGGTCAATATATTACTGCTAAAAAAGAACATTGGCTATTGTAAGTGTACCAATGGTCAATATATTGTAATGCCTCTAACACCCCTTTTACACTGAAGCATTCATTTCAGTGTGTCTTTTCACACTGAGGCGGTGCGCTTGCTGGACGTTAGGAAAAGTCTAGCAAGCAGCATCTTTGGGGTGGTTTGGGAGCACTGTATACAGCTCTCCGAAAACATTCTGCCCATTGAAATAAATGGGCAGCGCTTTCGGGAAGCGACGCAATACCCCTTCTTTGGCCAAAAAGCACCGCTTAAACAGTGCAAAAGCGTTGCTAAAAGGAGTGGCGCTTTAGCGCTAACACGGTCGCGGCCCCAGTGTGAAAGGGGTTTTATTGCAGTTTTGAGATTTCTGCAGATTTGAGATCGAATTTCTAAATCTTTTGACCACTGGTTGTTTGCTGATCTTCTTACTTTGCAAAACATCACAGGGCAAATATGATGTTCTGGTTGCATGAAATAGTTGCTTATCTCATTTTAATTTTCTATTACCTAAAATATGTGCAGTCTATAGTTTAGACCAGTGCTCCCCAATCTTCAGCACATGGCCTGCTGCAAGAACTATTTTGTCTCTCTGATTTAAAAGGGGACTTTGATGGGGCCTCTGATGTAAAGGAGGGCTCTGACGGGCTCAAGTTTATTTGGAATTTCTTTGCTTTGGTTTGTTGAAGTTTATTTTTTTCTTTTCTTTTTAATTATATCATGCTGATTACAAAAAACTCCAAGTTAAAAAGGTATTCATTTAAATTTGATTAGGTCATTTATAAAACTATGCATATAACTTTAGACTATGGATATGAATGCAAGGTTTCCCACAAATGAAAGGGAAAATAGTTTTCTGCTGCTAGCTTTAGTGATAAACATTTGCCAAACCTGAAGTTTTCGAAAGTATAATAATGAAGAGCTTTTTATGATAGTTTAAACAGAACTTGTACAGATTCTATCTGTCTTCTTCAAAGCTTGACTGAACAAGCTGAAGAAGATAGAACCAATTGGTTGCCAGATTCTTGCTGCTCCAGTTTTGATTAATTGCCCCAAGTTGAACGGATTCATATGAAGAGATTTTATTTTGTAAATAATATTTGTCTAAACAATTGGTAGGTCTGCAGATAACAGCAGATGAAATCAGATGTAAATTCTTACTTTTCCTGCAAAAGATTCGTATTTCTCTGCCAAATCATCCCTTAAAGTATAACTAAAGGAAAAAAAAATCTATTTTTTTGGGGGATAAAGTGGAGAGGGATTAGAACTCTTGTCAGTTTTTATTGTGGTCTGTGTCCCTGCTAAGGGGATTCATCCTCTCTATTTATCCATAATTTCATAACTGTCAAAAACTGCCTCCTGTCTTTATTTATTTTTTACACTTTTTTTGGTGAATGGGTAGTGGTACCATGTACCCCATACTCATTCACATAGGGGGTGCTAGGATCTGGGGGCCTCCTTGTTAAAGGGAACTTCCAGATTCCGTTAATCACCCTGCCCACATACCCCCACAACCACCGCCCAGTGTTGTTGGGAAGAGGCCCTTGCCCCCATCAGCAAGGTGCTTTGGGGAAGGGGGGGCAGAGCTTGCTTGCTCTTGTCCCCCCCTTTCCTGTCTTGCCAGGCTGCATGCTCGGATAAGGGTCTGGTATCGATTTTGGGGGCACGCCACCCCCACACGTTTTTTTTTTCACTTTTTTTCTATTGCCAGCAATGTTTATTTTTTTTCATTCAGCTATCAGCAGGGAAGTCCGTTGACAGCCTACGACTCATGTTGAGGATGCAGCGTCCAGCTTCCTGGCCTGCTCCTTAACAACCATCTATTCACTTTGCCCAATCAGGACTTAGAATGCACTGTGCAGCACGCAATGCATTGCAGGGTGTTCGGTGGGCGAGTGTTCACCCAACTCTACTGCCAGGTACCATTTGGGGAAGAAGGGTGACCTGTGACCAGTTGCAATAAAGAACTATAGAAAGCATTATGTATAAAGTGGACATATTGCTCATAGGAAAAGCAGCATGCACAGTTTATATTGTGTGGCTTCACAACATAACAATTAATAAATCAGTAAGCAATAAAGTATAGAAGTTTCAGTGTCAGTAAAATGTATAACCACATTCCTAGTGTGCTGATGAATAAAAGTACCACTTGGAACAACCACTGACTGCTAACTCACAGTGCCCGATTTCAGCAATCCTGTATGTTCCAAACAAAAAAACAAAAACTTGTATGTATCTGTTTAAAAAATGTTTTTTGTTTTTCATTTTAAGAGAGGGATATAACCCCTGTCATATATTTTTTTTCGCTATCTGTGTCCTATTGCAGAGATTTCCCTTCACTTCCTGTCCCATAGCCAAACAGGAAGTTAGAGGAAATCCCTGTAAATCAAGAGAATTCCTTGGGGATAGCCAGGTCACCAGAACTAGTGTCCCCATAGGAATATTTCCCCTCTATTACCTTTCTGGGGACATTTCTTTTACATTCAATGATAATGGTAAACAGGATGAATCTCCTTAGCGGGGACACAGACCACAATAAAAACTGACAAGAGTTCTAATCCCTCCCCACTTTATCAAAAAATAAATAAAAAACGTTTTTGTTTCTTTTAGTTATACTTTAAGGGATGATTTGGCAGAGAAAAACTCATCTTTTGCAGGAAACGTCAGAATTGACATCTGATTTAATTTGCTGTTATCTGCAGACCTACCAATTGTTTAGACAAATATTATTTACTAAATAAAATCTCTTTATATGAATCTGTTCACCTTGGAGGAATTTATCAAAACTGGAGCAGCAAGAATCTGGACCAGTTATACATGGTAACCAATTGGTTCTATCTTCAGCTTGTTCAGTCAAGCTTTGAAGAAGAAAGATAGAATCTGACTAGTTGCCATGCACAGCTGCTCCAGATCTTGGATGCTACTGTTTTGATAAAGTCTTCTTATGTTTAGTTTGACTTGTGCAGGTTTGCGACAGGTTTACTTTAGCATGTGTAAGGGGTTAGCTCGGTAGCGGGGGGTGTGTGACCCTCTGGATGGGTTCACTACACACGGAACTATACAGAAAGGCAGTCGAAGACGGTTGAAAACAAAGATTTTGGTTTATTCTACCATCTTGCTGGAAACAAGTGCAAGCATCCAAACAGCATAAACAAAATCAAACATAAAATAAACCCTGGCCACTTGGGGCGTCTACCTTCACCACACAGGAACCTATCTATGGAGTCTAGCAGAGCCTACTGCTGGGTAGACACTGCTGATCATACAGCGAAAAAACAAAAGTCTTTTTGATTTTTATCACACAGAAACATCAATAGCACCTCACCTCTTCTGAAGTATTTTTGCCCACTGCTCTCCTTCACTCAAAAAGCCTCAGGATGCAGCAATCAGTAGTAATCCTCTGGATTACTTATAGATGCCTTAATTGCCTCATTCTGAACAGCTGAATTTTTCCAACGCCCTTAAATCTTTATGGCTACTTCTGCAGCCGACACCTGATAATAATTGGTGTATTGTCTAAACAGGGCAGAAATATATCTCCCGTCTGTGACAACACCCACAGATTTACCTGACTTCCTGTCACACATGTTTCTTTCATGTTTTTGTTCCTGTCTATCTCCCCAATGTGGATATTCCCTTACTTAAAAAAAGAACAGCTTTTTCTCCCCAAAATAACAGATGCATTGTGCATGTAAATAAATCACAACCCTACTGTCAGTTTGTGTGTAACTTACCTCCTTTAGATTTATACAGCAGGTTTCTGTGTCTGTGATGTCACTCCTCCTCCTGGCTAAATTTCAAAATTCTCTGACTTCCTGTTTTCTTCCTTTTCCAGTCCTGATACTACATCATACCTCCCAACATTTTGAGATGGGAATGAGGGACACCTACTATGTAGACATAGGACATGCCCCCGTGCCACACCCACTTAAAGGTGACTTAACTGGGAAAAAAGCTTAATTAAATCCACAAGGGTTTTTTCTTTTTTTTTACCACTACTATTCTTTTATATCGGCTTTTAAAATTTCAAATGCAGCAATTTAGAATTTGGATGAAAGGTTTAGCACTTTGAAACACTTTTTGAATGATAAAATGTGCATTTTATATACAACTATATAGATCAGACCAAAATGAGGGACAAATGAGGAGGGAAGAGAGACATAGAGACTTTGTTCCAAATCAGGCACAGTCCCTCCAAATCAGGGACGTTTGAGAGCTATGCTGCGTGTCCCATGATCCTTTGAGTCTCTGTCGTTTCAGGGCGGCTATGAGAGTCACTTGTGACAGTTCTGGGAGTTGATGTGGGTGGGTCCTAGGCAGGGCAGGACTTAGGGTGGTGGGGGCCCCTGGGCTTGAGTGTTGAAGGGGCCCCCTGGAGCCGAGAATTGGGGGGGATCGAAGTTGTTGAGCGGGGGGGGGGGGGCGAATTGAAGTTGTTGAGCGGGGGGGAGCGCATTAAAGTTGTTGAGCGGGGGGGATTTTGCAGTTGTTGAGGGGGGGGAGTGCCTCTCTCACCTGTGCCAACAGCCGGGGCCACAGACTGTCACACATTAGCCCGGCTCTCGGCTTTCTTCCCTTCAGCAGCCACAGTCCTCCTCACACCACTCCGGTTCCTCCTGCTTCCGTGCTGCCTCCTCTTGCAGTGCGGGAAAATTAACCCTTTTGCGGGACTGCGGGAAGAAGCTGTCTGTGCGGGAAAGTCCCACAGAATCCGTGCGTGTTGGGAGGTATGCGCAGGGCCGCCATCAGGAATTTTGGGGCCCCTTGCACAGCTTAAGGCATGGGCCCCCTGAAGCAGAGAACCTAGGGGGGGTGGGGGTGCTGCCGCCTGAAATTGAGAAGCGTGGGGGCTGCCACAAATTGAGAAGCGGGGGGGCCTTTACAAAAAAAAGAAGAAATAAAGAAGAAAACAAATATATATAAATATATGTAGCCATCCGGGGCCCTGGGGACCTCTGGGCCTTTTAATAAAAAGAAAAAATAAACCTCTGGGCCCTTTAATAATAAAAAAAAAAAACATTTATAAAAAATACATAAAAAAAGGGAGGTTGCCAAACCCGGGGGCCCTGGGGACCTCTGGGCCCCTGGGAACCTCTGGGCCTTTTAATAAAAAATAAAAAAATAAACAAAAATAAAAAAATAAACATTTATAAAAAAAATAAAAAAGGGGGGGTTGCCACATGGGGCCCTGGGGACCTCTGAGCCCTTTAATAAAAAAATATATATATATATATAAAAAAAAATGTAATTTATTTTATAAAAAAATAAAAAAGGTGGGTTGCCATCCGGGGCCCTGGAGACCCCTGGGCCCTTTAATAATAATAATAAAATATAAATAAATATATATATATATATATATATATATATATATATATATATATATATATATATATATATATATATTTTATATAAATAAAAAATATATAAAAAAAAACATTTTTTTACAAAAAATAAATAAAAAAAAGGGGGGTTGCCGTCCGGGGCCCTGGGGACCTCCGGACCCCTAAAAAAAAAAAAAAAAAAAAAAAATTTTTTTTTTTTTTTTTTTTTTTTTTAAAGGGGGCCCCCTATTGGGTGGGGCCCCTGGGCTTGAGCCCAGTCAAGGCCAATGGTAAGTCCGGCCCTGGTCCTAGGATTACTGTGGGTGTTTCTGGGCCTTTATTTGGGTGGTGAAAGGTGTAAATGTGTCCGCTTGTGTCATTCCTTTCTTGCAGTATGCCAAAGAATAATGGCTTACTGCAAGATTACAGAGGAAGGGCTATGGGAGGTTATGATGAAGGGGTTTCCTTCATTAGTAAATAAATCACTTTACAGAGAGCAGTGCTCTGGGAGGATGGGATCTGAGGGGTGGGACTCTCCCTGTTCACACTGGTACGCATATTTAACTGGGCAGGATTGAATTCTAATTCCATCCTGCACAGCAGCAGCACAGTTTGCTTTCAGAACAGGCTGTGTATGAAGGGGTTTCCTTCTTTGCCCCCTTCCTGACCAGACCATTTTTTGTGATACGGCACTGTGTCGCTTTAACTAACAATTGCGCGGCCATGCGGAACTGTACCCAAACAAAATTGATGTTAACTTTTCCCCACAAATAGAGATTTATTTTGGTAGTATTTTATCATCTCTGCATTTTTTATATTTTGCGCTGTAAACAAAAAAAGAGCCACAATTTTGAAAAAAACATAATATTTTTTACTTTTTGCTATAATAAATATCTAATTAAAAAAAAATCCTTCATCAGTTTAGGCCGATATGTATTCTTCTTAATTTTTTTAGTAAAAAAAAAAAACGCAGTAAGCGTATATTGATTGGTTTGTGCAAAAGTTACAGGGCCAGATTCATAAAAGAGATACGACGGCGTATCTCCTGATACACCGTCGTATCTCTGAGATACGATTGTTGTATCTCTGAGATACGATTGTCGTATCTATGCGCCTGATTCATAGAATCAGGTTACGCATAGATATCCCTAAGATCCGACAGGTGTAAGTGACTTACACCGTCGGATCTTAGGCTGCAATTCTAGGCCGGCCGCTAGGTGGCGATTCCATTGCGGTCGGCGTAGAATATGCAAATGACTAGTTACGCCGATTCACGAACGTACGCTTTGCCCATCCCTGTAAATTTACGTCGTTTCCGTAGAGATACGCGGCGTAAAACTAAACCTGCCCTCTAGGTGGTCTAGCCAATGTTAAGTATGCCCGTCGTTCCCGCGTCGAAATTTGAAATTTCACGTCGTTTGCGTAAGTCGTCCGTGAATGGCGCTGGACGCCAATTACGTTAACGTCGAAACCAATGACGTCCTTGCGACGTCATTTAGCGCAATGCACGTCGGGTAATTTTAGGGACGGAGCATGCGCAGTACGTTCGGCGTGGGAACGCGCCTAATTTAAATGGTCCCCGCCCCATTTGAATTAGGCGGGCTTGCGCCGGGCGGATTTACGCTACGCCGCCGCAAGTTTACAGGCAAGTGCTTTGTGAATCAAGCACTTACGCTGAAAACTTGCGGCGGTGTAACGTAAATGGGATACGTTACGCCGCCGCAGCGTAGGGCAATTCTATGTGAATCTGGCCCATAGCGTCTACAAAATAGGGGATAGATTTATGGCATTTTAATTTTTTTTATTTTTGTTTTACTAGTAATGGCAGTGATCAGCGATTTTTATCGTGACTGCGACATTGCCGCAGACAGATCAAACACTTTTGACACTTTTTTGGGACCAGAAACATTTATACAGCGATCAGAGCTAAAAGTAGAAGTAATAAAAGTAATAATGCTGTGACCTGGGAGATTTAGACTCTTGCTGTAGGTGTGACTGGGCAGGATTAAATGCTAATTAGGATGTATTCAATCCCACCCACACATCAGAGCTGTGGAGGAAGTTTTATAATCTGGAGAGTCTGAAAGATTACAAAGGGGAGTGTTACAGACTATAGCTGCAGCAGGAAGTGGCTGTGGAAGGGACATAGTCTATCAGCAGGATATACAGAATGTCACATGTTACAAATCCACAACCAAACCCAGAATATCAGGGGATCTGCAGACAACAGAGCAACATGGTGCAGACAGGTCAAGGCCACTGTAGGACAGCACAGAGAAGGAAGGGCTGAGCCCAGCCCCGACAGGCCCACACACGATCGGAATTTCCGATGAAAAAAGTCAGATGGACATGTGTGTGTGTCATAAAACAACAGTGGTGGCTACAGAGAGGAGCATGGGGGACCTTGGCACATGCACTGAGAAGTGCAGAAGTCCTGGCGGAGATATCAGAGAATGTTCTGATACTTGGCCACTGCCTGGATTTTACAGCTGTGGCTTCAGCAGAGTAGAGAGAATTCTCTGCATAGAAAGATTGGGAAATACTTTGCAATGGGAAAAAATCACGATAACGATTCTTTAACATTTCCTTGTCAAAATATCTTTATTATGTGATTCAGAGAAAATTGTACAAGTAACATATAACAAATACAATACATAAGGGAGAAACTCCTTTGTGCATATACAAGAGTATACTAATCCAATGAAGATTTAACTGATACAATATTTGAAAAAAAAAAAAAAGTTAATAACATATATGCAAGAAGCTATAAAGCAACTCGCATTACAATAAGGTCTTGTATTAATAAATTCCTAATTTAGAATTTCGTCTAGTACAAATAAATATCATGCAAATAACGAGAGTTTCGAAAATATAATAGTGAATAAAAAAACAGAAAGAAATAAAAAAAGGGGGGGTTAAATAAAGGAGTCTGCAGGACTAGGCCGAGTTCCACTGCCACTGGCTAAAAAGTACAGTAGGTAATTGTAATGCTTAGGCTACCATGGCATAAGTACTTCATTATTAAAGGATATTGGCATTGCATATGTAATCCAAGGTTTCCATATTCTCTCAAACTTGGTGATCGTGTCCGTATCTATAGCCGTCATTTTAGCATAGGTCATAGAGTTATTCATCCTTTCTTTCACTTCGTTCACTATCAGATTAGGAGATTTCCAGGCCTTTGTTAATGTCTGCTTCGCTGCTGTGAAGAGCTGCAATAGCAGTTTAAAATGCATTTGTGTTATTTTATCAGGTTTCAAGTTGAGCAATGCTGTTTTGAGGTCTAAAGGAATTTTCTTTTTTGTCAATATACTTGCTATATTAAAAATCTCTGTCCAAAACTTCAGCGCCTTCGGACACGACCACCAAATATGATGATATGTACCTGTATCAAAACATCCCCTAAAACATTACGCAGAATAATTTTGCACATATTTTGCTACCCTAGCCGGTACTAAGTACCATCTTGTTAGCACTTTTATAATTTGCCTCCATCGCTAGTACATTTGGGGGAGGCTGTTTCTGTGTTATACCATATTTGATTCCAATCAGAGGCTTTCAATTCAGTTTCTAGATTCTCCTCCCATTTTTGGACATATGATAGTTTATCCATATTGAATTGTATTAGTGATTGAGAATATAAAGCAGATATTGTACCCCTAGCATGCGGATCTTTTTTACAAATATTTTCAAAAATAGACAAGCGGGTTAACAAAGGTGAAGAAGTTATTAGAGGCATAAAAGGTTTTTTATTTGGAGGTATCTGAATAATTCCGATTGCGGTATACCATATGATTCACATAATGTCGGGAATGGAATGAAAGATGTGGAGTCCACAAATTTGTGCATGTACAGGATATCCCTAACAGCCCATTCCTTAAATGATTTGGGAAAGACCCATGCAGGATAAAATTCCGGATTTTTATAGACTGATAACAATGGATTGTGGGGAGATTGTAGTTGTTTTTTTATTTTGAATCTATCCCATAGGGAAAGTAAATGTTTAATAATGGTGTTTTTTTATATTTCTGCACGCTTTGGGAGAGACCCATAGCACATTGGATAGTGGAATGGGATCACATTCAATTGCTTCTATTGATACCCAGAGAGGTATTTCCTGTTTTGCATGATATTTAGCAAGTGTTGCTATTTGTGCAGCTCTGGGCAAAAGTTGGGGTATCCGAGTCCCCCCTTTACTTTGGGGAGGTATAGAGTTTGTGTTTTTATTCTCGGTTTGGAAGAACCCCAGACAAAAGATGAAACTCTCTTCTGAACTATCCTCAAGTAATATGCAGGTATTGGGATGGGTAGCACTCTAAAGAGGTATAAAAGTTTTGGTAGTATCGTCATTTTGACTGCATTGATTCTTCCAAACCATGATAATGGGAGATGGGTCCATGAATTCATTAAATTTGATATTTGTTTTAGAATTGCGGGATAGTTATGTGAGAATAAATCTGATATGGATGCAGTAAGATGTATCCCTGAATAAGGGATGCATTTTTCTGGCCATTCAAATGGGAGGCCTGTTTTGGCCGCACTCAGTTCTATGTTTGAAAGGGATATATTCAGCGCTAAACATTTTTTTGGATTGATTACTAAGCCTGAAAATGTTGCAAAATGATTCAGGATTGGGATGAGATTAGGGCCTGACACTTGGGGGTATGAGAGAAATAGGAGGATATCATCAGCAAAGAGGCATATTTTGTGTTTGTGTCCTCCTAATTCTATGCCTAAAATAGTGGGGTCAGATCTGATCTTTTGCGCAAGTGGTTCAATAAGGAGGGCAAATAATAATGGGGATAGTGGGCATCCCTGTCGCATGCCTCTTTTAATGCTAAAAGAGTCTGATTTATACCCTGCATACTTAACATATGCTTTCGGATTATTGTAAAGTTCCATGACCCATTTTGTAAAATTAGGGCCAAAACCCCATTTTTGTAATGTGTATTTTAGGTATGACCATGAAATGGAGTCAAATGCTTGTTTGATGTCTAAAGAGCAGAGCTTTTTTTCTCAGAAAATAGGTGCAGGAACTCAACCACGACCCGTTTAGATTTCACCAACAGTAGAAGAGTCTTAAAGGGGCATTAAATACCAGAATTGCATTACATACAGAGTGCAGAGTTCAGGGGGGTTACACACAGAGTGCAGAGCTGTCTCTTGTAAACACAGAAACCAGACTTCTGTGATTACAAGTGATTGTGGTGAGCAGGTACCAAAGGGTCTGACCCAGAGGTGGTGGAACTGAGTTCCCCCAAGTTCCCCCTGAAAAAAAGCCCTGCTAAAGAGAGAAAACACGCTGGAATTCCTCGCTGTTTTGCTATGTGTGCTAATAGGCTCGTCCTACGTATATTGTCGCCTGCTTGTCGAGTGGGCATAAAACCAACTTGGTCTCGATGGATCAGCGTTCCAATAATTTTATTAAGACGATTTGCTAATATTTTGGCTAGTATTTTGTTATCCATATTCAACATAGAAATAGGACGATAATTTGTACTAAGGGTGTCATCCGAATGTGGTTTAGGGATCATACATATTATGGCCAACAATGATTCTTGCCTAAAGGTTTTTTGTTTTAATAAGTCATTAAATGCTTCTGCCATCCTTGGGGAGATAAGGTCCTTGAAGGTTTTATAATATCGAGCTGAGAATCCATCAGGTCCTGGCCTTTTATTTAATTTGAGTTCTTTAATGGCAGCTGCTACGTCTTCTTGTGTGATTGTTTTTTCTAGTTGTGTTTTTTGAGTTTTCTTCATTTGTGGTAATTGAATTTGTGAGAAGAAGGAGTCTGCTTCCGTGTCATTAAATGTATTAGCCTCTGAATAAAGTGTTTTCAGGTGGGAACTGAACTTCTGTACTATTTTGAGTGGGTTACTAGTAATAATGTTGTTTGCTATTTTAAGTTTGATAGGCTTGAAGGTCTTATTAATAGAGTTCAGTGCTCTTGCTAAATATGTGCCTGGTTTATTAGCGTTCTTATAGAATGTGTGTTTAGTTCTATTTAATGCTTTGTCTGCTGAATCAGTAAGGAATAAATCATACTCTAAACGCGCTTTATCGAGACGATTTTTGGCGGTGGGAGTATGATTATTTTGGAAGGCCATGAATGATAAGTTAAATTCTGTTTCTAATTGTCTTGCCATTTGTTTATGCTCTCTTTTAAGGATCCCTAATTGTCGTTGGAATGTTCCTCTTAATACTGGTTTGTGTGCTTCCCAAAGCGTGAGTGGGGATATTTCTGGGCTCATATTGTGCTTTAAATATTCTTTTAGGGCTTGTTCAATCACTAAGCCATAGGTAGGATGCTTAAGCAATATCTCTGGGAGATACCAAGTTGGATCATGATTTTTGGGTATAGCAGATGCTACTGTGGTGAACACTACATTGTGATCAGACCATGGGATGGATATGATATTAGAGTTGAGTATTTCTGGTATCATACCAATTGTTAAAAATATATGATCAATGCGACTGAATGATTGATGTGGGTTAGAGAAATAGGTATAATTACGTTTCGTTGGATTAGATTCTCTCCAGGAATCCGCTAAATTATATTTGGATAGGAGGTTAGAGAGAGACCACTTGGCTTGATATTTTGGAGGAGCATATGGGGTTTTGTCCAAAAATGGAAGAAGGACCTGATTGGAATCACCGCATATAAACAGGGAGCCCATTTTGTGAGTATTAATAATTTGGAAAAGATGTGACATAAAGGGTACTGGATTAAGGTTGGGTGCATAATAAGAGACCACTGTAATAGGGGTGTCCATGATAAAGCCCATTAGAATAAGGTATCGACCCTCTGGGTCTTTGATTTCTGATTTCAGTACAAATGGCGTAGTTCGGTGGAATGCTATTAGGGTTCCCATTTTCTTGGTAGTAGTAGATGCTGTATACACTTGTGGATAAAAGGCATTATAAAATTTAGGAGTTGTGTTTGTGGTGAAGTGCGTTTCTTGTAAACAAACAATGTGAGCTTTCTTAGCCTGAAACGATCTAAATGCTTTTGTTTGTTTCTGAGGTACATTTAGACCTTGTACATTAAGAGTCGATACATTCAATGGAGCCATGATAGCCTAACCATTAAGCTAATCTTACCATTATTCATTGTGAAGTGGCTTCTCGGCCCAGTCTGTGCAGACAAAGGAGAAAAAGAAGAAAAGGGGATCCAAAATAATCATCCTTAAAAAGAAAATGAGAGACAATACAGATTAAAGAATATCTGAATACAATTAAGCAGATAAAGTTCTTGAGGCTTACCCGTGATAAGGGATAAAGTCCCCTATCAGGGGGAAAGGGGCCCTCGTCGAATCCCCACATAATATTATGGGGATCCGAGGAGATCCTAGTGAGGCACATGTTTTTTCCGTGCACTGGAGAACCGCTTACTAAATGTAATATGCGTACCCCTTAGGGTGCAAATTTTTCGCCCTAACTAAATATAACAAAACCATGAATAAGTTATATTTGATTTCCCATACATGAAAGTGAAATTGGGGGGGGGGGGGGATGCAATAACGACTAAACTACTGGGGTAATACTGGTTATTTTTAAACTATTCCCACAATAATATGTGGGGTTATTCAAGGTTTAAAATAAGATTGAAATTTCGCCCTATTGTAACATTAAAGCGGTAGTTCCCCCTCAAAAAAATTGTTACCCCTAGATTGATGCTCATTTTGTCTAGGGGAATCGGCTAGTTGTTTTAAAATTGAAGCTGTACTTACCGTTGTAGAGAGCGATCTTCTCTGCCGCTTCCGGGTTTGGTCTTCGGGTCTAGGCGTTCCTTCTTGATTGACAGGCTTCAATCAAGAAGGCTTCCGACGGTCGCATCTATCGCGTCACGATTTTCCGAAAGTAGCCGAACGTCGGTGCGCAGGCGCCGTATAGAGCCGCGCCGACGTTCGGCTTCTTTCGGCTACTTGTTAAGCGAAGGATGCGACCGTCGGAAGCCTGTCTGAAGACTGTCAATCAAAATAGGAACGCCCAGTCCCGAAGACCATACCCGGAAGCGGCGGAGAACTAGCCGATTCCCCTAGACAAAATGAGCATCAATCTAACGGTAACATTTTTTTTGAGGGGGAACTACCGCTTTAAGCATTGTGACTATAATAGCCAGAATGTTTAACAAACAAACAAAAAAATGTAACTTTTCCTTATCTTTGTTTAAGGTGTGTTAATAACTATGCTTCACTTGTAAACAAATAACCTTAAAGTATTTTTGAAGCACAATGGGTGCAAAGCACAAGTACATTAACAAACTGGCTAAATTAATATAGGTGGTTTAAACACTACCCTGAATTTACACACAAGTAGTAGATGATAAGATAGTAATATTACTCTGTGTGTTTAAAATATACAATCAGGTCTTCAGGTATTTCATAAAAAAATTATTTAAATTGAGAGAAAAAGAAAAAGTATAAACAAAAAAAAAATGTTGAAGAGTGGAAATTAAGTGTAACACTTACTGTATTTTCTTTTGGGAAAAAAAGTCTTTACATGAGTTGTATTTTCCTTTCCCAAAAAGTGTTGTTGAAGCAAAAAAAAAAAAAAAAGGGAACTTTTGTGATGGTCAGTCAGTCCATTGTATCTTCTTGGTCCTGGGGTTGGGATGCGAATCTGCCTCGTTTATGTGAATGGTGGGTACCATTATACATCCCATGCTGAGGTAAATTGCTGTGGGAAGAAGCAGATGCTGATCTTCTGCGTGAGGTGGTTGCTGTGGCTGCTCCTTCAATTAGCTTGAGGTCAAGTAAGGCTTGTTGAAGTTGGTCAGGTGTTCTGCAAGTAATTTTGGTTCCTTGGTAGGTGAAGCGCAGGGAAAAGGGGAATCCCCATTGATATTTAATCTTGTGGTGTTGGAGTTCCAATAAAAGAGGTTTCATTGCCCGCCTCTTGGATATAGTTAGCTGGGAGATATCTGCAAATATCTGATAGTTATATCCTTGAAAGAGTAAATTGTTCTTTTCTCTGGCTGCTTCCAATATCTGCTTCTTTGTTCTGTAATAATGGAACTTGGCAATAATGGCCCAGATTCACGTAGAAGTGCGGCGGCGTAACGTATCGTAGATACGTTACACCGCCGCAAGTTTTCATCGCAAGTGCCTGATTCACCAAGCACTTGCGAGAAAACTTCTGCCGGCGGGCCTCCGGTGTAAGCCCGTGTAATTCAAGGGGGCCTGTGTTTACGACGCAAACTCCCCCCAGCGGCGGCCACGGTATTGCATCTTAAGATCCGACAGTGTAAAACAATTACACCTGTCGAATCTTAGGGCTAACTATGCGTAACTGATTCTATGAATCAGTCGCATAGTTAAGAAGACCCTAAAACAGAGATACGACGGCGTATCAGGAGATACGCCGTCGTATCTCTTTAGTGAATCTGGGCCAATGTCCCTAGGGGGACCCTCTGTCCTTTTGGGCATAAGTGCCCTGTGGACTCTGTCCATTTCCATCCGTTCCACTGCTATTCCTGGCAGTAATTACTGACATAAGGCTAGTATGGTGGCTTGGAGGTCTAAGACTGATTCAGGAATACCTCTGAATCTTAAATTGGACCTTCTGGCGTGGTTTTCATAATCCTCCAACCTATTTTGTAGTGTTATATTTTCCTCTTTAAGTGAGTTCAGTTCAGTCAGACATTCTTGGGTGAAAACTTCAATTTCTTCAACTTTAATTTCCAATGTTTCTGTCCGGTGCCCCAATTCTCTAATCTCCTTTGTGAGGTTAGAGGTGATTTGTTCTGAGGTGTGCTTTAAGGCTTTATGCAGCATTTTCTCAAATTGCTTTAATAATCCTGAGGGGACAGCTGTGTCTTGAAGTGCTGCTTGAGAAATGTCATTATCATCTTCGCTGTCAGAGTTCAAATCTCCCAGGGAGATAGTGGGTTTCATCTGCTTTGCCATACTCTTTTTCTTTTTCCCTGAGGAGAATACAGCTGAGGGGGCTGGGGCCTTTTTTGCTGTACTTTTAGTCTGCTGGCTGCCGCTATTGGGGTTTGTTTTTTACTTGTTTCGGGCACCCCCCAGCACCATTTTCCTCATAAAAGGTCCCCCTCACCTCTTAGGC
This sequence comes from Rana temporaria, assembly GCF_905171775.1. NCBI lineage: Eukaryota > Metazoa > Chordata > Amphibia > Anura > Ranidae > Rana > Rana temporaria. Next base: position 273,709,626 of record NC_053490.1, on the reverse strand, counting down.
AAATGAGTCCACAAATTTTACCACTTTTGATTTGACTGGCGTCCTGAGATATGCAGCTTTTCTCCCTCACGGAGCAGAGCTCTAGCCCGACATGTCCGTCCTGCTAGCCTCCACACATGCGCCTCCACGATAACGATTCTTGACGATTAATCGTGCAGCTCTGGTGTGGAGTGTGGGCACACGGCGGCAGCTCCAGCGGCTCTTCCAGTCTGGGTTCCAGGAGCTCGGTGCTGGTCCAGATCTGGGTCAGCTAGTGGTGCATCTTGTTCTTGGGGATCTGCAAGGGGCGACACTGCCCCCTAAAAAATGCCTCCCAAAGCAAACGCCTTGTTTGCCTCGTGGCAGATATACACCCCTGTTAAAACAGTGATTTGTCATAATTGTTTTGATTATGGCTTACAGCTCATGAAAACCCCATATCCACAAACTCAGAAAATTTGAATATTACATGCAATCAATAAAACAAGGATTGTACATAGAACAATATCAGACCTCTGAAAAGTATAAGCATGCATTTGTTCTCAGTACTTGGTTTGGGCCCCTTTTGCAGCAATTACTGCCTCAATGTGGCGTGGCATGGAAGCTATCAGCCTGTGGCACTGCTCAGGTGTTATGGAAGACCAGGATGCTTCAATAGCGGCCTTCAGCTCTTCTGTATTGTTCGGTCTCATGTCTCTCATCTTTCTCTTGGCAATGCCCCATAGATTCTCTATGGGGTTCAGGTCAGGCGAGTTTGCTGGCCAATCAAGCACAGTAATCCCACGGTCATTGAACCAGGTTTTGGTGCTTTTGGCAGTGTGGGCAGGTGCCAAGTCCTGCTGGAAAATGAAGTCAGCATCCCAATAGAGCTTGTCTGTGGAAGGAAGCATGAAGTGCTCCAAAATCTCCTGGTAGACGGCTGTGTTGACCCTGGACTTAATGAAGCACAATGGACCAACACCAGCAGATGACACGGCTCCCCAAATCAACACAGACTGTGGAAACTTCACACTGGACTTCAAGCATCTTGCAGTGTCTCAATTCTTCCTCCATACTCCGGCTCCTTGGTTTCCAAATCAGATGCAAAATTTGCTCTCATCACAAAAGAGTACTTTGGACCACTGAGCACTAGACGATGTGTGTTTTTCTTTAGCCCAGGTAAGAAGCTTCTGACGTTGTTTATTGTTCAGGAGTGGCTTGACAAAAGGAATACGACATTTGAAGCCCATGTCCAGGATCCGTCTGTGTGTGGTGGCTCTTGATGCACTGACTCCAGCCTCAGTCCACTTCTTGTGAAAGCCCCCAACACTTTTCAATGAACTTTTCCTGACAATACTCTCCAGGCTGCGCTCATCCCTGCTGCTTGTGCACCTTTTTCTTCCACACTTTTCCCTTCCACATAACTTTCTATTAATGTGCTTTGATACAGCACTTTGGGAACATCCAACTTCTTTTGCAATTACCTTTTGAGGCTTTCCCTCCTTGTGGAGGGTATCAATGATGATTTTCTGCACAACTGTTAGGTCAGCAGTCTTTCCCATTATTGTGATTCGTACTGAACCAGACTGAGAGACCATTTAAAGGCTTAGGAACCCTTTGCACGTGTTATGGCTTAATTAGCTGATTAAAGTGGGACACTTTGAGCCTAGAATATTGCACCTTTTCACAATATTCTAATTTTCTGAGATTGTGGATTTGGGGTTTTCATGAGCTGTAAGCCATAATCATCACAAGTATGACAAATCACGGCTTGAACTATCTTGCTTTGCATGTAATGAGTCTATATTAGTTTCACCTTTTACGTTGCATTCGTAAAATAAATAAACTTTTGCACGATATTCAAATTTTTTGAGTATCACCTGTATGTCACTTATGATTATTGGCATGTCTTGAGTGTAACTCGATGGTTTTGTTCTGCTTTAAACACACTGAAACTCTTTATTAGAACACATCTTTGACTAGCAATTCATAGAAATTTTAAGTCAATAACTGCATGGTTCAGTAATGGGGAATCACATTGTCAGGAACAAATTTTCCATATGAATGGATCAGCTACTTTTGTGAATACACAGTTATAAGTTGTTTCATTGTTTCGCTAGTGAACAATGTCTCAGAATAATTGTGCTATTTCTGTTACTTGCTTGAGTACTGGATGATAATAAAGTTTGTTTAGTGAGATTAAGTTTAACCATCTTGCTTGCTTACTTACATGCTTTCTTACTGAAAACTTGAATATCAGTCTATGTGCACAGACCTTTACTGAATGAAGACTCTTTACTTAAGGATATTTATGCAGGTACAATGGGGTGCGCCTGTAGCTCTGAATATGAAGATGACTGGATGGAAAATTTTGATATTTGTGAAAACTGCCACCTGCCACGGGAAAAGTCACACGTAAGTTTAATGCTATTTAAAGTTTATGTAAAGATTGTCAGATAACATTTTTTGCTGGGTTTTAACCTTTGATGTCAAGTTAAAGGGAAGATTTTAAAGAAATGTGAATTGGCATATTCAGCTTACTACATGCAGTAATTAACAACAGTATAAATGGTTGGTCTCAGAGCAAAACAAAGTATATAAAACCAAACATTTTTTTATTTTTTTTAGACAGAGTAGAGAATGGGTATGACTGATCAGCAGGTCCACCCTACAGGTCGCAGGCTCTAAGAAACTGCACGCAGGGTGGTTTCAAATTTTTCCCTTACTCTCTGCATATAGTTCATGCATGGCACGTTGATCTCCAAATTTGCTGTATGTAGCAACCTTTGGAAAGCAATGCACATCAATTGGTCCAGTGCTCAAGGTGAAGGACTAAGGGCAGGTGCTGTATATTATCATTCTATCTTTGTTGGTTATTACGTTGGAAGACTGAAGTCAGGAAGCACTGAGCAGCATTATAAATTCCCAAAGGGGGGCAGGGATTTCCTACCACTATTAAACCTAGCATTTCCATCATAAAAGTTGTCCCCCTTCTACCATTCTTGGTGTATAGAACAAACTTCAACATACAAAAAACTTTTATAATAAATTGATAAGCGTGAGTATATACAAAAATATATTAAACTACTTACAGATTTTTCTGTATAGACAAATTATTCTAATGTATTTTTCATTATCACTGTTAATCAGCTACATGAAGCAGATCCCTCAGCTATGATTTCTTCACCTTTTTAATATTAGGCCCATTGTGCAACTAGACCCCATTACAAGCTACTATGGCTATAGTTACACCTGTGGTAGCTGAATATATTTTATGTCGTATACACTATGTAGTCATAAACACTAGAGGCCAGAAGTTGCTTAAAAATTAATGAACAATTTGGCCAACTGTTCAAGTTCAAAGCCTATAAATGCGAGTGTGGGAAAGACCTGTAGATTAAGCAAGAAGACAACAAAATCTTTACCCCCCCCCCCCCCCGATGCCTTCTTCAGTGGCATCTGCCGGTAGCGGATAGAATAAAGATGATTAATCAATCAGAAGGAAAATGTATGGGAGACTGTCAGTCAATGCCCACATGCAATATAAAAAACATATCCAGTCCTTTCTTTTAATCCAAGTCATTGCTAGCTCACACTATCGAAATGTTACTGTTTACCTCCCTCTTGCTTCTACATGATTATACAAGAAGAGGCTGGGAAGGTAGGTGGAGCTGTCTGGACTGTCTCAAGGAGCCCTGACCAATCCACAACTAGGATTGGCAGAGGGCAGGCATCCTTGAAATACCTAGGGTCAGCCCAGCTGGGGAGGAGTTGTCTGGCGAAAGAACCAAGGATGGCGTACTAGGCTGTCGGGGCCTTTGAGGGAGCTCCCAAGTCTGAGGAGAGGGGGGTGACTTTTGGCCTGGAACTCGGTGCAGGACGCAGTCCTTCAAGAACTCATAAAGGATCCAAACAGGAGTCAGAAAGGACAGCAGAAGCTAGTACTGTCGGGCACATCTTCAGGAGGGAACCACAGGATGTAGCCAGGAGGGCTGACTGGAGAGGCATGCCAGAAGGACTGAGAGGAAAAAGTCAGAGCTGGGTGTGGAGCCAGTGAGGATTGCAATGTCATGGGCAGCAAAGTTGCGCAGCTGCAGCCAGAAGGGCTGGCAGGGCCTGAGGAGGACTGAGTGGGAGCGGTAGTCCACCAGTAGGACAGCTAGCACTATTAAGACTTTCTATATTTTCTGCTACACAAAAGGGCCATGCCTGCAAAGGGCAAGTTACTTAGGCCTGGCTAAGCCAGTGTCAGGTCTAACCACCATGTGTTAGCTGTTCCTGAAACCCCTAAATAGGAGGCTACATCAAGGAGGAATAGAGCGAACCACTACATAGGAAATGAAGAGTTGTGCTGGCAGAGTCTGGAGGAGTGTACAAAGAGTGTACATAGTTGTCCTTAGCAACTTTGCTATTATTCCACTGGGCATCCCATTATTCCCATGCTTGTATGCATGCCTGACAATGTCGGGGGATGCTCCTACTGAGAAGATGGATAGTGCCCTAGGGTATTTCCTCCCAGATCTGGACCAGGGCATCACTGAGCTCCTGAACAAACTGAGGTGCAACCTGGCGGTGTTGGATGGACCAAAACATAATGTACCAGAGGTGTTCTATTGGATTTAGGTCAGGCAAGCATGGAGGCCATTCAATGGTATCAATTCCTTCATCCTCTAGGAACGAGCTGCATACTCTTGCCACATGAGGCCAGGCATTGTTGTGCACCAGGAGGAACCCAGGACACACTGCACCATTGTAGGGTCTGACAATGGATCCAAGGATTTTATCCTAAAGCCAAACGGCAGTCAGGGAGCCATTGCCTGGCCTGTAGAGGTTTGTGTGTCCCTCCATAGATATGCCTCCCCAGACAATCACTGACCCACCATCAAACTGGTCATGTTGAACGATGTTACAGGCAACAGAACATTATTCACGGCTTCTCCCGATCCTTTCACATCACATGTGCTAAGGATGAACCTGCTCTCATCTGTGAAAAGCACAGGGCGCCGGTAGAGCACCTGACAATTCTGGTGCTCCACAATACTGATGGGTTAGGGACCTTCTACGGCCCTGTCCAGCTCCCCTAGAGGAACTGACTGTCTCCTGGAATCTCCTCCATGCTCTGGGAGACACAGCAAACCTTCTAGAAATGGCATGTATTGATGCGCCGTCCTGGAGGATTTGGACTGCCTGTGCAACCTCTATAGGTTCTAGGTATTGCCTCTTGCTACTAGTAGTGATACTGACCCTAGCCAAATGTAAAACTAGTGATAAACAGTCAGAAAAGATGAGTAGGGAAAAAAATTTCATTGGTCTCCACCTGTAAGACCATTCCTGTTTTGGAGGTTGTCTCATTGTTGCCCATCTAGTGCACCTATTTGTAATTTCATTAACACCAAAGCAGCTGATTAAGAACTCTCTCTGCTACTTAACTGACAAGTTCAATATCCCAGGAGTTTAATTGATTTGATTATTACTCTGATAAAAAGGTTTCCTTTAATTTTTTTGAGCAGTGTATTTTAGTTTTACATGTTAGAAAACAGGAGCGCTGCAAAATTATATATTTAATTTATTGTACTTTACGATTACACAAGGGTATTAGCAGCTCCATATTGGAATATTGGTAAAGTAGCGCAGGGATAGTCTTATCATTTATATTTGTTTATAAATCTTCTCCAAACCTTTTTTATAGCTGCTCTCATCTTCACTGTTTGCAACAATATCCGATTTGGGAATTACTCATATCTAAATGTCCCCCTATAGACCATAATGACAACTAAAATACAGCAGCTGCTTACTGCAGTTTTAAAAGTTGGCATGTTTAACACCTTTAACAAATCCATCATCTATATTATTAAAGTTATTGGATATAAATGAGTCTAGTTGTATTAATCAACACCATATCCCAATATAGAAAAATCATTAAAGAAGAAAACATCCCCGTTTTCTTCTATGTGGATGAATACCATCTATATTTCCTTTGTCTGTGTGTGCATGTTTTCAACAGTCTTTAAATAAGTATACATTATACCCATATACGTCAAAATGCCTTAAAGGGGAAGGTGCAGCTTACCTATTGCTCTTTGATAATAGGTCCACATGTTAAGGTGAGAGTAAATTATGAATGATGGTGGGACTCACCTGTGGTATTAATGGTGTGAGGGAGCAAGGAAGATACACTGATAACACAAGATTTGGAGACATTTTACATTTTTGTGGACATTTGTGTGCTATTCATATGTTTACTGAAATTTAAGGATTTGGACTATGGTTCACATTTTCACAATGTATGCACACTAATACACCATTTTTATCATTTGATTATTATTTTTTCCTTTGTGTCTTTTGATTTTGACTATAGTCTCTGCAACAAAGATTCATGGGTAATTCAGAAAAATTTAGTTCCGACTAATGGGATTAGCACCTCATCCCAAGCAGAATATGTGAAATTGAGAGGCAGGGGGGATTTTTACGGTGCATTACAGATAATAATGAGAAACAATTGTTTAAGAAAAAGATATAACATATTTTAATGAAAATCAAGGTTAAAAAGCATACAAATTGGGTAGCGTAATAACAAATCAGAGGCTAGATGGTCATATCAGGCAGGTATCCGGTTACACCAGTTTAGTTGACTGGTGTAACCGGATGTAACCAACAAAACTGGTTTAACCGGATACCTGCCTGATATGACCATCTAGCCTCTGATTTGTTATTACGCTACCCAATTTGTATGCTTTTTAACCTTGATTTTCATTAAAAGTTGTTATATCTTTTTCTTAAATGTTGTAAATATCCCCCCTGCCTCTCAATTTCAATTTTCAATTTCATATAATCATGGGTAAGATTGCGGAACGCAAGAGATAGGGGCTATATAACATAAATCAAAACACAGTGGTGCTGTGCAGTGCTTTTTTTTTGTCTTCATTTTATGTTGATGTGGGAAGCACATAACAGTGTGGCCAGCAACAACTGAACATAGGTCACTGCTTACTTTTTGTCTATTTAATAGGTTTGCGCAGAGAATAACTTTACCTAATATGGGCAAAGTGATGTAGCCCATAGCAATAACGCAACATTTGTTTTTGTCTTGACTGTCCTATACTACTGAAAGGTCAAATCTGTTAAGTTAAAAATTGATTACTGCACTTTAGGCTCTTCGTCATAACTGTTTGCTCCACCCTAGCTTAAAAAAATCTACTGATATTAAGCAAGTTGCTCAATAACATAACAGATATGGCCAGTGTGGCACCTCTGTGTAAATATGGATGTTCCAAGGAATGAAAATAGACTTACCAAGAGTGATATATTTCTGTTTTTCCCTCAGACGATCACACGATATGATGTACAGGATCCATTGGTTTCATATGTGCCCCAAGCCCCTCCAGGTTCTCCACTTCACGGTAGGAATGAGGCCACAGATTTATGTACACACAGCTGCTGTGCTGAGCTTTAACGTAGATGACAGAGTCAGATCCCCTTTGGTAAATTGTTCTTATACACATTCCATAATGTTGATTTTTAGGTAATGATATGACCATCTGACACATGTACAAGAAAAAAAAAAAACTTTAGTTTGTAAACACGAAAGCCAGTTTATGTTTACACTTACAATGGTAAATAACAGGATAAAGGATGAATATTTCCAAACTATAAAATTAAAAGTTCTATGGCATACCTCCCAACAGTCCCGGATTGGGCGGGACTTTGCCGCATTTACACCTCTGTCCTGCTTTACAGGGGCTTTTCTCTGCATAATTCTGTTGATTAAATGTTAACTTCTAGCTCAATAGGACCTGCAGAAGTGTGAACATCCAGCACAGTCAGGGATTGGTGAGCAAGCCAGCTGGGTGTGCACTGTGCAGCCCTAATAAGAGACTGAACCTGTCAAATTCAAGCTGTGATGTCGGTGATGGGCGGGACTGCTACCCATACCCACCCCCTTTGTAAAGCAACCAGTGCATAGGGAAAGAGGCATTCATACATTGCTGGCGGGGAAAAGGTGCCCAGGGTTTTTTCAGCTGTAGCGCCTGTGTACTTTCAGTCCAGGTGCTATCTTAAATTTAGAGGGGGATGAGAGAGTTAGTTTACTCTCATCTAACTAATTTATGTAAATTAGGCCTCTACTCTAGCTGGGCTGTACTGCCAGTTCATTCTGTGTTCCAGAGATACCTTTCCATCTCTGGGCGACAGGTGGCAGCAGTGGAGTTCAGTCTGAAGCGCCTCTTGCCAGCAGCCAATTAGAGGAGTTTCTCCCTTGCGGGCATGCTGGGGGAGGGTACTTCTAGAGCGGACGCCATTTTTTGGGGTTCGTCTTCTTCTGGTTCCGGGTGCGGCACCCACCTTCAGGCCGGGGCGCACGTGTTACGCGGTGTCCTTAGTTCCGGGACCACGATGGCCCAGAGCAACTGAAGCTGTGGCGGGGGCCCCAGTCATCTACTGGGGCCCCAAAAAATATTGAAGAAGATCCCAAGCGAGTTGTGCTGTTCGATGGGGAGTCAGTCTGAGGTGAGCCCGGAGGCAGGCGATCCAACAGGGCCTAGACAATCCATCGGGGATCGAGGTGACCGGACATTGACAGTTTGTTTGATGGCAACCTGTCAGTCGGTGACCATTTGAGAGACTACCTGAGGGAGATTCAGGCACTAATCTACCAAGGAGGATTTACCTCACTACCTATGTTCTGGAGAATGGACCTGTGGCAGAGGTCCCGTTCTGACTCGTCAGTTCTATTAAGTTTGTGGCAGAGACTTAATTTCTCCTCAAGTTCCGAGTGATACCCTGGCTGCCAGGTCGGTGTGAGAGGCCTGTCCAGGTACACTATAGGCGACGAAAGTAGAGTGTTATGCGAAGCAGGACTGCTTCTGTTCTATGCAAGCTTGAATCTGCAACTTTCTCTTCTTCACCAACCTTTCTCTATCTACCTTAAGTTCACTGTTTGCCGTGTTGGGCAAGAATAAAAGCACAGAAAATGACACCCTGCTGTTTGGACATTCCGTCATTTGCTTTCATCATCATCATCATCATCACTACCCCTAGACACATCACAGAAGGTAACACGCCGACCCAAATCTAATCAGCGGCTCCTGCGGGGGTAGCGCTACACAGCCTTCTGCAGTAATTGAAGGTAAAAGCAGAGCAGCTCCCTCGCGGCTCCTTTAACAGCCTTCTTTGCTCTGCACCACGATCCTTATCTCCCATCTGGTTGGGAACTTCAGGAGCTGAAAATGAGTGTGCACCTAGTGCACTGAAAAGGAAGCTGTGATAGAGCCAGTTACAGAAAAGTGCTTTTAGAAAGGTAATCATGTGGAGGATGGTGGAGCTTTGGGGAAGGGGGGATGGGAAGATGAGGGCAGAGGAGAAGTGTTGCAGAGGTTGTAGCAGCGGAGTAGAGGTGCAATATTGAGATGTAGATGGATGAATGGACTCTTTACCTAGTGTTCTCTTGAACCCTGTGCATAATATATTCAAGAACCCACCTTCCTTTACATAATGCACTCCAGAACCCAATACATAACATACTCCAGAACCCAGTACATAACGCACTCCAGAACCCATCTTCCTGTACATAATGCCCTTTAGAACCCAGTACATAATGCACTTCAAAACCCACCTTCCTTTACATAACGACCTCCAGAACTCAGTACATAACATACTCCAGAACCCAGTACATAACGCACTCCAGAACCCAGAACCCACCTTCCTGTACATAATGCCCTTTAGAACCCAGTACATAGCGCACTCCAGAACCCCGTACATAATGCACTCAAGAACCCACCTTCCCGTACATAACGCACTCCAGAACCCAGTACATAACGCACTCCAGAACCCAGTACATAACGCGCTCCAGAACCCACCTTTCTGTACATAATGCACCCCAGAACCCAGTACATAATGCACTCCTGAACCCACCTTCCTGAACATAATGCACTTCAGAACCCAGTACATAACGCACTCCAGACCCCACCTTTCTGTACATAACGCACTTTGGAACCCACCTTCCTGTACATAACGCACTCCAGAATCCTGCACTCTCTATCTAGCACTCTCCTGAACCCTGCACATGATGCATAATGCACTTCACAACTCTGCGCTCTGCTGTATTACAAAAAATGGCCTGGTCAGGAAGGGGCAAATCCTTCCATTCCTTAAGTAGTATAGGGGTTAATTAAAGTGATAATGAACACACGCATTATTTACATTATCCCTTCTCTTTACAGTATGTGTATGAATGATGGCACTGTATTTAAATAAACAAAAATGTAATCTAAGTAGCTTTTTCCATAATCATCATACAGCTGTCATGTGACCCAGCTATTTACCAGTCCATCTGAAGGAAAACATATCAATGGGAGAGGCTTCTAGTCCTCTGTGGCCAGACCCCCCCCCCCCCCCCAAAAAAAAAAGCCTTCAGAATACATAATTAATATAAAAAAAGTTTTAAATCACACAAATATGTATTGGAGCCTAAGTCTTTATTATTTTTGTGCAAAAATAAGGTGTGGGCTATCTAGCTTGAGGTTCTGCCAATTACAGCCATAAGGATGAGTAACGCTTAAAGCTGTATGCTGTGTTTGTTCTATACCAACCCTTGTTCTCCCTACTCAGTTTGTAGTTTTTCAAATCTCCTTATTGTTACTGTGATCACACATGACATGAGGGACAAATCTTACCAATGGGTGCAAAAAACAGCCATAAAAAACACAAAGTCTAGTCCTCCCCACTTTTTCCAAAACAATAAAATAAGCTTCATCTCGAGTTCAACTTTAAGACACCCCCATAACTACTGATTTTAGCAAGGAAAGGATGGCTAGGCATGTTTTTTCATCTGATTTATACTATCCTTACATTTTGTCATTTGCAATAGAAGACCCAAGAATAGCTTGTTCTCATGACAACCACTGGAGTTCGAATACCAAACCAAATATTTCTCATCCTGTATTTTTTCTGTACTAGCGCTATTATCTAGCAAACTACAAATATGAAATGCATTTCTAATTTATAACAAAAGAGAGGTCAACGTTGCATAATTTAGAAATGTATATAGTTGGATCCTGTCACAAGGTTGTCTGTGTTGTGTGGTTCTACTCCCATCTATAGGAAAATGGATACAGAGGCACTAAACTACAATATACTGTATCATTTCAGAGCAGGCTTCCCCATTCCTTTCTGGTGTATAACAGCACATAATGACCTTCTCACACAGCCCTTCACAAAGCCAGGTATATACCAGCATTTAAAGCTAAACACCAGCTACCTTTGTTTGATAGATGGTAGAGGCTTTTTATTGCTAACTGTACCCCCCTTTTATGAGACTTTTTCTCAGTTCCCATTCGATGGGGGTCAGACAGAACAGGACGTCTAGGGAAATCTCAGTTTTTCCAAATTTCACTAAGTGTCACACAAAACAAGAAATGAGGAAAAATCCATAAGAAAATGAATACACAGTAATAAAGATACGTTTTCTATTAGAGTGAGGAAGGTTTAGAACTCTGACAGAATTTGACGGCTGTAAGTGACCCATTGAAGAAACTTTCCTTATACAGTGAGGGCAGAACTGCAGGGATGCAGGGCGGGCACCGGGCAGTGAGAGATGTCATCTCTCTGCTCCCCCGCTTGCCGGCTCCCTGATTGGCCAGCAGCCGTTTACACACCGTCACCAAGGCGCACAGCTGCTCACCAACCGAGCCGCCCAGGCCGCACACAGAGCCACACGCTGTCTCTCACCAACAGAGCCGCCCGTGCTCTCTCAGCCGCGGAGCCACCCGTCGGCTCTCTCACCCACGGAGACGCCCTCCCACCGACTCACCCGCATTCTCGAAGGGTTGCCCATACATGGTTGTGGCTGCTGGACAGGCTGAGATTTGAACCATCTATGGCTGGCCTAAGGGTAAGGCAGGCCATAGGTTACTCAATTTTCTTTCCTTTCACCACCGGGCAAGGGTTGTGGGGATGAGGCCCCACAACCCTTGTTACACTTTAAGCATTATTAAAAATCACTGCTCCTGAAAAAAAAGTTTTTTTTAAAAAAAAATTTGCATTGATATGTGTCTCCTGGGGCAGTACCTGGGTCCCCATACACTTTTTATGGCAATAACTTGAATATAAGCCTTTAAATTAGCATTTTTTTATATTCATGTCCCTTAGATTTTAACAGTGTTCGCACAAATTTTTTGCCTGTTCGCATGTTCTGGTGCGAACCGAACCGGGGGGTGTTCAGCTCATCTCTATTAAGCAATAGCCCAAGAACATTCGGCTAGAACATCTTTAAAACAACAATTGATGACAACAGGAGTGCATAAGTAAAGTGGATGTAAACCCACAAGCGAACAGCCTCAGATGATATACAGGGATGAACCAAATATCCCTACATAGGTTTTACATGTATATCTGCTGTCTTCACATTTATATACTATTTAGAGTGTTCAGATCGTGTTAGGAGATTTTCTCTTCCTGGTTAACACAGAGTGTGATGTCTGGGCATACAGCCAAGATAGCTAACATTGCTGATTGGAGGAAAGGCACAAACCCCCTCTCCTCATAGGCAGAGACTCTCAGAGGTGTTTTGTAATAGGACCTGCTCTCTGCTAATCTATTTTAGCAACCTCCCCAGACAAAAGATTCAGGCTGCTTTTATCTAAAAGTCTGAGAATTTGTCAGGAATTATCAGGCTGATAACAGAGGAATGAGTCTGGAGAGAGCTACAGGACATAGCTCATTGAAGAGAGATAACAAAATACTGCAGATATATGTGCCCATCTCAAATTTCATGAATCGGGTTTACATCCACTTTAATGTTTTATTTGAGATAAACCAGAAAGAAACCAAGAATACTGGTATTAAATCTATGCAAATATGCAATGCTGTAAAAATTAGATCACAGGTATACAAGCACAATCAAAATTTAGAATTTTGAGTAAGTGTTTGACTCATATTTTCACTGCTGCCATTAAGAAAAGCATTGCTAAAGAAAGGAAATCACCCTGTCAGAAATTTAATGAGGTAACGTGTCATGTTACTAAATTAAAATTCCATGGGCAAAATATTTTCTTTTACCCAACTATGACCACAGATTTCAGAAAATGTAAATATTTCTGCTGCTTTCTCCTTCCTTGTGAACAAGTTACGACAACCAGGTCACTAGTCTGATTAATTTGGGGATCCTGATTCTTTAATTTTTTTATTTTTTATCCATAATGGTTTTTGTTACTTCATTCTCAATGTCTTACCTATCCATGTTGTACTCACTAATTGGATGCATTGCTATTCTTGCATGATGTTTATCACCTATCATGGTCTGTATGTAACCATTTTTGTTAACTCTTTATGGCCCCTTCCATATTTCATCCTGGTGGTATGTTTTGCTGATTTCTTTTTCTATGTGTGAAATTCCTTTTTAAGATTTATTGTTTATTACAATTATAAAAAAAAAGAATTTCAGCGACAGCTGGTATTTTTTTTTTCATGGTACATTAAAAAATGCTGCAATAATTTTGACCTTGTGCTGTGTATTTGTGTTCTACAGATAACCAGATGGTGGCTTTATATGACTATGAACCTGTTCATACTGGCGACCTTGGCTTTAAAGCTGGAGACAAGTTGCAGATTTTGGAATCGTGAGTGTGACTTAACAGTACAAATAATCAAGATATAAGACCCTCATGTTTATGAAAGTTTAGCTGTCAGCACAAGGTCATTGACACTAGTTATCAGTGCGCAGTGTTAGATGTAACTCTTTGATTGCATACCCCCCCCTGACTGTTCAGTGCTAGGTTCTACATTAAAAACTAACCTTACTTTCAATGGTGCTTCCATAGTGTGGTATGTATGCTTGCGTAGTGTGCTATTTCCTCTTTCTTTAACTTAGCTGTATGTAAATTCATTACAGTAAAAGTCGGAATAAAAATAAAATAATTATAATCATAAAATTTGGAACATTGAGCCTTTTTTTTTTAAGGTAGCTAATAAAATTGATTTCCAGCAGAAATCCAGCGGATTCTCACATTTCAGATGGAGATTTTTTCTTATTTCTTTTAATAAAAAATCAAAAAAGGATTCCCTCACATGCCCTGGCCCTTAACCTTAACAGAATGTTTATGCTGACCCTAACATTTAACCCTCCTTGTACACTAGTCATTTTATCCATATATTAAATCTTAACACTTAAAGCAGATGTAAACCCTCTCCTATACCCAGTAAAGTGAACAGCCCCAAATGATACACAGGTGTAGCACTACCCCCGGAGGAGCTGCTGGATTGTTTTGGGTGGCACATTTACCTTGTGGTGGTGCATATAGCGATAGTAAAGGAATGTCCGTAACAGGTGTCTTTTTCTGTGCTCTTTATTACCCAGCCGGGTAAAAACAATGGACTGGTGATGAAGGGATAGGGTTTGGAAGATGGAGGAGAACAGCAGATTCTGGCGTAGTATTTGGAACAGTCCAGATCCCATATGTAACACCTTCCGCACCACTCCTGACTGAGTGGGCTTAGCGTACCCGGACAGGTCTCTCTCACTGACCTGGCAGCCGGAGTATCACTCAAACCTTTTTAGGACAAAGTCTCTGCCACAGACCTTCCTTAGAATGAACTTGAACTTGAGGAAAAGTCTCTGCCACAGACCCTCCTTAGAATAAACTTCAGGGAGACACCTCTGCCACAGGCCCTCTCTGGCTGCAATGTGGAGGCAATCCTCTTTAAAGAATTACGCCTGGATCTCATTCTTAACGTCGCCCAGGTACCGACTGACAAGTGTTCAATCCTTTAGTGTCTGGCTACCTTGATCCCCGGTGGTTTGTCGAAATCATTTTGGACCGCCAGCCTCTCAATGGCGCTCCTAGGACGGACTCCCCACCGAACAGCTATACCGCTTGGGATCTCCAAAAGTGGGAACCCAGTTGATCACTGGGTCCCCGCCGTTGCTCAAACGTTCGGACCAACATGGTCCCGGAAACCAGGAACACCGCGTGGCATGCATGCCCAGGCCAGGTAGGCCATAACGCTGGGGCGCCGTGATGTGGTCACCCTAAAGGTGGGTGCCACACTGGAAGAAGACCCAGACTTAATGGCGTCTGTCCCATAAGTGCCCTCTCCCAGCATGCCCAGAGAGGACACTCCCTCCTGATTGGCTGCTGGAAAAGAACACCCAAGTCTCGGCTCTGCTGCTGTCACCTGTCGCCCTGGGGTAGGATAGCACCCCAGCAACAACAGAATGAGCCTACAGAACAGCCAAGCTGAAACAGAGACCCTATTTGAACATTGTAATTTGGATCAGAGTCATTAGCACTCTGATCACCCTCTAAATTTCAATAGCACCGGTACTTGGAAGTAACCAGGCGCTACACAGGGATGAAACAAATCTCCCTACATAAGTTTTTCATGCTGTCTGCTTTCTAGACCCTTTAGAATTCTAACATCGTGTTAGAATTTTTACTTCCTCAATTAGCAGTAGGAGTGCAGTCTTGGCATACACCGCGTGACAGCCATTTGGAGGAAATGCACACACCCCCTTCCACATAGGCAGAGGAAGGAAGGAATGTGCAGAGCTGTGCTGTGACAAGACAAGCTCTCAGCTAATCTATTTATAGCACCCACCCCGATCACAAATTTCAGGCTGGTTTTATCTCGGTTCTCTGAGAACTTGTCAGAAGTTATCATGCTAACAGAGGAGCAAAACAGTAGAAAGACATGGGACTTAAGGCTTTGGAGAGAGATAAGTAAACACTTCATATATATGTGCCCAGGTTAAATTTCATGAATTGGGTTTACATCCACCTTAAGACCCACTTGAACTTTAAGTTTAAATCAACTAAATATATTACAACCGCAAAAAAAAAGTGTGCAAAGTCTTATGCCGCGTACACACCATCACTTTATGTGATGATAAAAAACTAATTTTTTTGTGAAGTAAAAAAACGACGTTTTTGAAACTTCAATTTTCAAAAACGACGTTGCCTACACACCATCGTTTTTTCAAAATGCTCTAGCAAAGCGCGGTTATGTTCAGCACTTTTTTCCATTGAAGCTCGCTTCATAACTAGCTTCTGAGCGTCGTTTTTGCTACACACAGTGATTTTTTGTGACACAAAAAACAACGTTTTAAAAAACGACACAAAAAATTGAAGCATGCTTCAATTTTTTTTTGTCGTTTTTCACAAGACATACAACAACGTTTTCCCCCACACACGGTCATTTAAATTGACGTTTTTAAAAACGTCGTTTTTTTTATCACATAAAGTGATGGTGTGTACGCAGCATTACACTTCATTGTCTTTTAAAAATCAGCCACATCCTGTTCCTTGCTAGTATGCTGCAGAGACCATTTGCTCTCTGTGTAAGCATTGGTTTCTTTGCCGATTTCCAAATCATTCACTTCTGAGTCAGACCTATAGCTCTGCAATAAGCAAAACACATGGTCCATACTAATTGGAGAACTCTATTTTACATACTGTACCTGCAGATAAAGTCACATGGAGTAGTAAAAGCAGGAATAAGGTTAAAAAAAAAAAAAAGATAATTCTAGGGCATGCTCTAAAGGAAGAGAGGGAGATTGGAGGTAGATTTGGCTAATGCCTGGACTTACACTTTAATTTGACCTCCTCCAAACCATAATCCTAAATCTAAGTTAACCCAATAACATTCTCCCTTACACTAAAACTTAAAGCATATCTAGGCCCAAAAACAAAAAATATATTGCAGCTTACCAATCCTTTAGTCTTTAGATGTGGTGGCTACATTTGTTTTCTTTTTTTGGAGGGGGAGGGCTTTTTATATAAAATGTCACTTTATTATCCTGTCAGTTACACACTTCCTATTCTAGGGTGACAATTCTCGATCACCTTACTGTATCCATTGTCACTCAAGGCTGCTATCCTGATTTGAACTACAAATACCTCCCTCTCTCTTCATCTCTATTATATAGGAGGGGAGTTTTTTGTAGTTTACATAAGATACTTGGAAACAGTGATGACATTGTTTGAAATTTCAGTTCCATGTACATGAGGTTACAAGGATACATGATATCCGGCAGGATCAACAAGTATTTTTCTGTACCTATCTTGAAAAAATAAAACTAATCCAGCCATCACATCTAAGCAGAGTTAAAGAGTAACTCCACTTTTGTGGGGGGAAAAAATAGCAAATAAAAAAAAAATTATAATATAGCTTATACAATTGCGACACATGTCATATTGTAGTTAACCACTTAAGGACCGCCTCATGTACATATACGTCAGCAGAATGGCACAGGCAGGCACATCAACGTATATATACGTGCCCTGCTTGACGTGGGTCGGGGGTCCGATCGGGACCCCCCCGGTACATGCGGCGGTCCCCGTGGCTCCAGGAGCGATCCGGGACGACGGCGCGGCTATTCGTTTATAGCCGCTCCGTCGCGATCGCTCCCCGGAGCTGAAGAACGGGGAGAGCCGTGTGTAAACACGGCTTCCCCGTGCTTCACTGTGTCGGCGCATCGATCGTGTCATCCCATTTATAGGGAAGACACGATCGATGACGTCATTCCTACAGCCACACCCCCCTACACTAGTAAACACATACACAGTGATCCCTAAATGTTACAGCGCCCCCTGTGTTTAACTCCCAAACTGCAACTGTCATTTTCACAATAAAGAATGCAATTTAAATGCATTTTTTGCTGTGAAAATGACAATTGTCCCAAAAATGTGTCAAAATTGTCCGAAGTGTCCGCCATAATGTCGCAGTCACGAAAAAAATCGCTGATCGCCGCCATTAGTAGTAAAAAAATAAAATAAAATAAAAATGCAAAAAAACTATCCCCTATTTTGTAAACACTATAAATTTTGCGCAAACCAACCGATAAACGATTATTGCGATTTTTTTTTTACCGAAAATAGGTAGAAGAATACGTATCGGCCTAAACTGAGGAAAAAAAAATGTTATATATGTTTTTGGGGGATATTTATTATAGCAAAAAGTAAAAAATATTGTTTTTTTTTCAAAATTGTCGCTCTATTTTTGTTTATAGCGCAAAAAATAAAAACCGCAGAGGTGATCAAATACCACCAAAAGAAAGCTCTATTTGTGGGGAAAAAAAGACGCCAATTTTGTTTGGGAGCCACGTCGCACGACCGCGCAATTGTCTGTTAAAGCGACGCAGTCCCGAACTGTAAAAAACCCTTGGGTCTTTAGGCAGCATTTTGGTCCGGGGCCGACCAGCCGCCGTCATTAAACAGTGGCAGGTCAGCTCATTCCCACGGACCGTCGTAGCTGTACGTCAGTCCCTGAAAGCGGGATAGCGGGTGCATGTGCCCACTGCACAGCGGGGATGGCGATGCTTGTGATCGGCGGTCGCAATGACCGACAGCCATGAGCGATCGTAGGCATGAGAGGAAGAACAGAGGTGTGAATGTGTAAACACGCATGTAACGGTCACCACCATTTACGATATTCCCATTCCATCACCCCACAACAGCTTATCTGACACTCCAACCATCCAACAGACACGATCCATATGGATTTCCCCAGAATAAACGAGACAAGGTCCGTTCTCTGAGTCAAAATGTATGAATGCTTTTAATGGTTAGCTCTCAGGTTTATATACAGTTACAAGGCATGTTTCAGTAATCACAGGAACAATCAAACTCTCCACCCCAACATCACTCAATGGGGCTTCAATACACCTTCAGATGGGCTAATTACTAAACATTGTCCAGACAGCCTGTCTCTGCATTGGAGGGGGTAATTACTACAGCTTGACAAGTCACATTCCTTTAATAAACATAAGTGACATGCTAATTCCCTACCCCTGAAAGAAGACATCTGACCCTTAGACTGCTAACTCACAACACATATCTATCATCAATAGCATCTTCACACAATGAAAGGTCTTAGGAGCAGACGTACTTAGTTAGCTTCTCAACAGCCTAGGTTAAGCATTGAAGTAGACACTCTTATTGACCGGTTGTGGGTCAGCATGAAATCAAACTGTAATATTCCAAGATCCTGCAAAACATAAATTATCAGTAATGTCCCATCTCATGTCATTTATAATTAATATTTCTCAGTCACCCTATGCCCAAAAGGGGCACAGGGTGACCCTAGACCCAAGAGTCATTAGTGACGCTGGCACAGGAGTACCTCAAACATCTCTGTCCCGGGCCATTCTGTTACAACGCACATCCCTGTTCTGAGAGAAGAAGAGATGCAGATCATGAGTTCCTACAAGCTGGGAACCACGATCTGTCATCTTCTATAGTGAGTCCCCTCCCCCTACAGTTAGAACACACATTAGGGAACACAGTTAACCTCTTGATCGCCCCCTAGTGTTAAACCCTTTCGCTGCCAGTGGCATTTACACAGTAATCAGTGCATTTTTATAGCACTAATTGCTGTATAAATGACAATTGTCCCAAAAATGTGTAAACGGTGTCCGATATGTCCGCCATAATGTCGCAGTCCCGATAAAAATGGCAGATCGCCGCCATTACTAGTAAAAAAAAAATAATAAAAATGCCATAAATGTATTCCCTATTTTTTTAGACACTATAACTTTTGCGCAAACCAATCAATATATGCTTTTTGCATTTTTATTACCAAAAATTTGTAGAAGAATACATATCAACCTAAACTGAGGAAAAAAATAGCTTTTTTTTTAAAAAAAATTTAATTGGGGCTATTTATTACAGCAAATATACACAAAATATTGTTTTTTTTTTCAAAATTGCCGCTCTTTTTTTGTTTAAAGCGCAAAAAATAAAAACCCCCTCAAAAACTATATATATCGTAATATAAAATATTACCCTTATCTACCAAAGTGTATATTCTTGTTTACTCTAATGTTGTATTTCACAAATGTCATCTTATTTTGCCTTGTAGAAATGGTGAATGGTGGAGAGCCAGGTCATTATGCACAGGAGAGGAGGGACTGATACCATTCAACTTTGTGGCACCCGTAAGCGGAATCGCCTCAGAATCGTAAGTGTGTAGGGGAGTGCCTGAAACAAAAAGTGTACTAACATTTTTATTCTTTGCACTAATGAACAGTTTTCAAACTGTGAAAAAAATGCATAATATTTCAAGCGAGTACAGCATATGACAAATAGATAAAGACCACATTATTTTGTTAAATTGTTTCAATACTTAAAAATATTAAATTGTATCTCAAGCAAAAATCTAGTTGGAAAGGGTTAGAATTGTTATTGTTGTTTATGTTCCCTACTGACAGGGTTTACCACTTTATTAGTACTGACCATTGTCAATGAGAAAAAAAGTGAGGGGAAAGCCACAATTTAAAATTGTCACCAGAAGGAAAGATACATGAAAATCTTCCACAGCTAACACCTATTCTGTGGAAAACTCTCTGATAGGGGAATTTTCCTCATTTTGGAAAATTTCCTCTAGCTTCCTGTTGCATCTCTGGGACAGAAAGTAAAGGAAAATTGTAAGCTCTGGTCTGATGAAAGCACAGCGTGATGTGATGTACTATGGGCTGCGGTGCATAAAGATGAATGAAATGTCATTTTGTGACATTTCAATAAAGTTGAAAAAAAAAAAAGTGGGGTTGATTTACTATAACTGGAGAGTGCAAAATCTGGTGCAGCTCTGAGGAGAAACCAATCAGCTTCCAGATTTTATTGTCAAAGCTTATTTGAAGAAGCTAAAGTGAGAAGCTGATTAGCTACCATGCACAGCTGCACCAAATTCTAAATGCTCCACTTTTAGTAAATCTTCCCCACTGTGTCATTGCAGTGCATCAGCATTGCTCCCTTCACCATACACACCAGTGGCTGTGGTATAATACACCTGCTGGTGTGAAAAAGCCCTTAAAAAACCTTTGCTGGCAGCGCTAGAAGTATAGAGACAGCCAAGCCGTTTACACACTCCACTGAACACTCTAATCAACAGCTATGTTCAGTGAGGGAGAGCAATGTTGGTTAGAGTAGTGTGAGGTGGGATATGTCAGACCAATGTTGATCAAAGTACTGTTCAGTGTGGTGTAATGCAATGTTTCTTAACTCCAGTCCTCAAGTACCCCCAACAGGTCATGTTTTCATTCTTTCCATTGTTTTGCACAGGTTATTTGATCAGTTTCACTGCCTTAGTAATTACCACAGCTGTTTCATCTGAGGGAAATCCTGAAAACATGACCTGTTGGGGGGTACTTGAGGACTGGAGTCGAGGTGTAATGGATCACCGGATAGCTCCTGTGTGATAGCTATGTGGTCAGGCTTTGCTATGTGCTGGCAACACAGGTTTTTTTTAACCTTTTCTGTAGCACTTAGCAGATAACAGAAAATATACAAGAGACATATTCATTACCGTATGTGCAGTATGACTGCATTATAGTAATAAATTAGCAGGGTTCATTTGAGTTTAAATGTGTGTTGACTGGCACTGCATTATTAAAGAAAGGGGAATGTTATAAAAAAAAGTGAATGTGACAGTCACTGAACATTCACTGCATATGAAACAATCGCTGAAACACATGGGTCAGGAAGATACACCTTCAGTCAATGTTTGGTGAATGTCACATTCATTGCTTTATCCCCTCTCATATCAACCATGTACAGTATTATACACAACCATGACGCTAAAGATGTAATTCTGCCTGTTAATTTTTTTTTCAGCTGGTTCTTCAAGAACCTTGGACGGAAAGATGCAGAGCGTCAGCTTTTAGCCCCAGGAAATCAGCAAGGATCATTTCTAATAAGAGAGAGTGAGACCAGCCAAGGTATTTTACTCCACAAACTGATGAAGAAACCCAAATGTAGTTGTCCTCATAAAAAAAGAGAAATATTGGCACCCATTAACACAGTGATTATCCCTTTCTGACAACCCAACTTTCTTATAGCTCCTTTGTAAAGCCCTGCACCACCAGTTGCTTGTTTTAACTGGACCCATCACTTGCAAAGATAATTAAAAATAGCAACTCTAAATCAATTGTCCGATGGACGTGTTTTGTCAGATAATCCGACCGTCTGTATGCTCCATCGGACAATTGTTGTCGGAATTTCCAACAACAAATGTTGGCTGTGCATGCTCTCAAATGTGTTCCGTCGGATTATCCGATCGTGTGTACACAAATCGGTCAGACTAAAATCCAAAGTACAAACACGCATGCTCCGAACCAATGCTAACCATCAGACAACATTAGCAGAAGTTGTCCAAAGGGTGGCGCTCAAGAGCAGAAAAGCCATGTAGTTTTGTGAATGTTGGATGTAAAAGTTCTGCCCTCTGTATGCAGAACAATTTCACGGCCAACGCCCTTCAGACAAAAATCCACTGATTTTTCCGATGGAAGTCCGATCGCCCTTTGGACAAAAGTCCTATGCTTTGTCTGCAGAAAATCCGATAGTGTGTATGAGGCTATAGAATGGCTTCACTGTATCCATGGAGGAGCAGGTTAGCCACCCTTGGACAGCAGCATTGTCAACCTATGGAGAGTCTAAAAAAAATATTATGTGCTAGGTAATGTATGTGCCAATATTCAATTAATTCAACACTAAGTGATAATGTGAATAATCAGTAAGCACTCACAATATTGCACACACACAATATTAACAAAATGCTGCGCTGTCTATATGTGCATAATGGAATAAATTGCAAAAAAAGAAGAATTCATGCAAATATAAAGTGCAAAGGGCTTCAAATCACTGGTTTAGATAATTAAATAATAATAAGCTCCTTACCAGAAATATATGACCCTTGCAGGGTAAAAAAACGCATCAATAGATAAATATCCACAAAGGAGTGACTCTCAGCAGGCAACCACTTGAATGCATCTCCTCCTCTCCATAGCAATGTGACCCGATGGTATTCTCACAGGCATGTATGGGACACGGTACACTCAAAGAAAGGAAGGGCAAACCTCATTGCACAATGATCATTAAAAACTGTTTATTGTAAAAAGATTTATACTCACAGAAACAGTATGATTACAAGCATACAGTAAAAACAATGCCTTGTGCACCGGCAGGCGTAATGACGTCACCACTATCTCCTTCCTCCCGACATAGACAGCACAGCATTTTTAACCTATGGAGATGGTATTGTAAGATGAACTAATAGATTTAGATGGACTAACTGACTAACAAATTAAAGTCCAACTTCAGCTAACACTTTTTAAGAGGTCACAGAAAAAAATATATATATATTTGGAATAAAGGTAATAACTGAATTTTTGATGTTGTTGTTTTTTTCTTCCTTGCACCTAATTCTATCAACTTTCCCCTCATGTATGCCTTATGGGCCTCCCACAAGGAAAACTCAGGCATTTCTGGTGATATTAACTGAATTAAGAAAAGATGACCATTGTAAGCAGTGTTAAATAAGTTATCTCAACTTCTAACTTTCACTTGTACTGGACAGTTTGGTCTGGTAAAGGAAATTGTAAAACATTAGATTTATTGGCAGCATCAACATGTAATAAAACTAACTTACATGGGGGTGTGGTTCAAAAAACAAAGGCTGCTATGTTAATGCTGTTGCTAAATTGCTTCATTTATATCATTAGGTATTTTGCCCATAGTTCCATTTTAATGGGTACATACTTTAATAAAGTTGGTAAGGATTGTGTTGGAGCACTGCTTTCTTCCTACTGATTTTAATACCATCACTGATGCCTCTTCAGGTTCCTATTCCTTATCTGTGCGGGATCTTGACCAAGTTCAAGGAGAAGTAGTGAAACATTACAAGATTCGGAACATGGATAATGGAGGTTTCTACATTTCTCCAAGAATAACTTTCAAAAATCTTCGGGAACTTGTGCAACATTATTCGGGTAAGCATTTCTGCTCTCGCTGTAAGGGAAAGTACAAAACTCTTAAAACAAATACAGAAATTAACTTTCTTTAAGGGGGATATTTTTTGTATGTTATTTCTGTGGATATCCTCTTTATATGTTCATGACTTAGGCCCCTTTGACACTGATGTGCTTTTGCAATGGTCAAATGCATCTTTACATCATGACAAAAGCGCATGAAATTTATTCCCCTTTAAATCCTATGTTCACACCAGTGTACTGGGTTTCTGCTGTGTTTTAAAAAGCATCTGTGGTGCGCTCTGTAAAAAGTGCACCAAAAATGCACCTTCCCCTTCCATAGAAGTTAATGGAAATGCACCAAATGTGTTTTAGCCCAGGTTCTTGGGGGAATGAAGCCGTGCGAGTTCAACTGAACGCGCACGATTTCACTCCCGCTTCTCAGTCCCGATTTCGACCGCGATTACAGAGACATCTGTGCCGTCTCTGCTTTGACATGCGATTTGACATGTCCATGAACCAGGGCTCAATGTTATTTAAGGTCTATGTAAATTATGAAAAACTTTATGTAAATATTTAATTTTGACCATAAGCAGCAGTTGAATAACTCTATTTCATATCATTAGCTTTTAGAGGCTGATTAAAGCTGGCCATAGATTGATAGAAATTTCTCCAGTTCAGCAGGAACCAACTGAATTTCAATCCATCAATGACAGCTCCCATTCCAGAATAATGATAAACATGATAAACTTTTCTGGAACTGACCTGTTGGAAATGTTTCCTTCAGCACTGCGGCAAATTGGCTGCAGCACTAAACAGTGTATTCTGACAGCTATCAGGGAATGCCTGAAAGATTAATTTAGTCAGCTAAATTGATCGTTTTACCACAGTGCCTCCAAAACAAAAAAAATTTATAAAAACAATTCAACTGACTTATTAAATAACACGACAAGACCTAAGCGAGTAAAGAATGCAGATTATCAAAAATAATTTTATATTTATTACAATAAGTCACTTACAAACACCACTAACACTTTGATTAGGAGGGGATTAATAGGTGAACACAGACACTACAATTTACAACGAATTGCTAAAGTTTTTGTGTATCTGTTGAAATAAACAAAATGTTTCATTTCCCCAATTGTAGATATTTTCATAAAATCTAGCAGATAATAATCTACATTTGACTAACTTGCCAGGTGAAGTTAGTCTAAATTTATGCCAATTAAGATTACCAAATTTTGAGGTGTTAGGAGATCTAATGGGGAAGCAAATTAACTTTTATAAAATACTTGCACACAGAAAATGAAGTCTATATAGAAAACTATGGTTACCCGTTAAAATTGCCATTTGGCCAGACTCTCCTAGATGATGTGATGGTCTCCAGATGATGGTCCTCAAGGCGCCTCAACAGGTCATGTTTTCAGGCGTTCCATTATTTTGCATAGTTGATTTGATCAGTTTGACTGCCTTAGTAATCACCACAGCCGTTTCATCTGAGGGAAATCCTGAAAACATGACCTATTAGGGTGCCTTGAAGACTGGAGTTGAGAAACACTGCTCTAGGTGATGGGCATGTGTCTGCTGTTGATTAGTGTGTGTCTTTCTGATGAGTGTGTGCCTTTCTGATTTGCTCTCTTATAGAGTGGCCAGACAATACTGTCATAAAACTTTGCTAAAACCTGGCCCAGAAGGTGTAACCTTCTTCTATGATTGGTAGGGCAATCTAATTATCAACCCTGCGTTTACTTATGTACTAGCTTACTTGACCACCAGATGGCTTCCAAGGACAAGAATTGTCCATCCTGAATTTTCAGTGGAAAGGGATCCTATAAAATATATAGCTACCCTATGACACACATATGTTTTTAACAACCATATTCATATTGAGAAACCCTTATTCTGATAATTGGAGATATGTGTCCCAGAAGGCTGCAGGGGTAGGAGGGGGGGGGGCTAAACTTCTGGCAGACTGGATTAAATGTTAATTGCTAAAAATAGAGATTTTATATAAATAGTAAATATATATATATATATCTATAATATTTCTTTATATTACTATTATTAAATTAAATTATTAAATTATTAAATTAAATTATATTATAATAATACAAATTATATAAATTCACCTAAAGAATAAAATTGATCCAAAAACATTAACATTTTCCTTTAAAAAGAGAAGGAAATATCACACTTTAAGCAAAACTAAGCACAGGCCCTTTTATCATTCTGTAAGCATTTATATGATTTGATTTGGCAGCACATGTAAAATATTCTGTTTCATCTAGTATCCTTGGATGGACTGTGTACATTGCTAAAGGACCCATGTGAAACTAAACGTCCACAAAAACCTTGGTGGGCTGATGAATGGGAAATCCCTCGCAACAGACTGCAGTTGTCAAAAAAACTAGGAGCAGGCCAGTTTGGAGAGGTGTGGATGGGTAAGTAGATTTATTTCAAATGTAGCTAATTTGTGTTAATCTGAACTTTTTTTAATTTTTTTTTTTAATTTTTTTAATTTCAATAAATCTTTTTTTTTTTTAATTATTCAGATGAATGTAGAGTTTGCACCAAAGCACTTCCTGTGAAGTATACATAAGTATTTGGTAGTATTTTTTGTGAGACATACACTAAGGCCCCATACACACCATAGAATCTATCCGCAGATAAATCCCATCAAATGGGTTTCTGCGGATAGATCCTATGGTGTGTACACTCCGTCGGATATTTTTCCGCGGATAAATCTCCCCTGGGATGGATTTCCAGCAGATGGATATTTGCTGACATGCTCAACAAATCCATCTGCTGGAATCCATTCCAACGGATGGATCCGCTCGTCTGTACAGACTTACCGGATCCATCCGTCCAAAGAGATTCCCCGCACGCGTCGTAATGATTTGACGCATGCGTGGAATTCCTTATATGACAGCGTCGCGCCCGTCGCCGCGTCATAATAGCGGCGACGGCGCGACACGTCATCAGCAGAGGATTTCAGCGCGGATTTCAATGCGATGGTGTGTACACGCCATCGCATAGAAATCCTCTGAAATCCTCGAGAGGATTTATCCGCGGATACGGTCCGCTGGACCGTATCTGCGGATAAATCCTCTCGTGTGTATGGGGCCTATGTGAAGTATGTGATAAAACATTTCTGCATACAGGCAAGGAGGCTTGGAACCTACATTGTCACTAAATATATGAATAATATATTACATAACTGCTAACCAGAAATTTCTGTAGGGATAGCTACCTTAGAAATCAGGGCAGGTTTCCTCTCTTTAAAGGGGTTGTAAAGGTTCGTTTTTTATTTTCTAAATAGGTTCCTTTAAGCTAGTGCATTGTTGGTTCACTTACCTTTTCCTTCCATTTCCCTTCTAAATGTTTTTTTTCTTTGTTTGAATTTCTCACTTCCTGTTTCTCCTCAGTAAGCTTTCCACCATCATCCGAGCGGTGGAAAGTCATATAGAACAGCTTACTGCAGACCTCAAATTTTCCACTCGCCTACTCGCATTTTGGAAGTGGAAAATTAGGTCTGGCGAGGATCTGGGCTGCCTGGCAGTGGGGGGGCGAGAAATGCTGGCGATCGGGGTTAATCGCGAGCCGTTCTTGCAGTGATCGCCCCGATGGCATAGAGGAAGAGGAGAGCCGTGGAATAGCAGAGCGGTATAGCCCGCTGTTTCAACTTACATTGAAAGTTCCTCTGCTCTGCTCGCTCCCACAGTCCCGCCTCCTCATGACCCCGCGCCTGTAATAGACAAAACATCTAAGCATTGGACAGAACAGTTAATTTTCACCCTGGCCTCTGGGCTGTGGCAAAGACCGAGCTTTGCAGGGTCGCATCTATGAACAACCAATCCACCCTGTTAGTTCTAATTAAGTATAGAAGTGACAGTACAAACTATGGGCCATTTTCAGTTGACATATTCCACTAGATAACGGGACTTGCTGACTTTTTTTTTTATAAGCCATTGGTTATTTAAATGTATGGGCATGTGCAAATTGTATAATATTTCTTATCTTTCTGCATTACATTTTGTTTTGTCCTCTTGAACAGGGTTTTACAATGGCCATACAAAAGTTGCCATAAAGAACCTTAAACAAGGCACAATGTCAGCAGAAGCATTCCTGGCTGAGGCCAATCTAATGAAACAACTACAGCATCCGCGACTGGTCCGATTACATGCTGTGGTGACCCAGGAACCTATTTATATTGTGACAGAATATATGGAAAATGGTACGTTATATCAAAATATATATATTGTACACGTCTCTAGTAATGAGGCATAATAAACAAGTAATGCAATATCAGTGATAAATATTTATTGGCAATAAGACTTCTGATTGAGCCAGCAGTTAAACAAACATTTGTGTGAACATAGGAAATACTTTCAAAGGTGTTCTACTCTCAGAAGAATTTATTTTTATTTTGTTTTAATAAGAGTTTCATGTGCTGGCAGGGACACTGATACCTGGATCCGTATCTTGTGCGGAATACTTCCCCATTTCTACATACTGGGCTGTTCTGGTGCTATTGCTACCCACTGAATATCTACAACTTTGACCCTGCCCTGTAACCAGGTCATCTGGACTTGACTTACACACACTAACTACTGTTAGTCCAGTGTCCCTGCAGTCGTGCTCCGCTTGTGTTTTTAATTACTAACTCCCTGAGCCGCTGCTTTGGGCTACTGGATCCGTACCCACTCCGAGGGGACACCCTACCGGGCTGCATAGGGAGCAAAGGAGCCTTTCACTGAGATGGTCTAGTCTTAAATCCCCTGACGAAGCCAATGATTGGCGAAACTAGTTGGGTAGACTTGATCTGTGACCTGTATCTCTATGTATTGCTCCCACGATCTGTCTTGTTCTATTGTTACTTGAACCAGATTTTATCTTTTTGTAATTTAATAAATTTTCTTATTTTTATAAATAAATTATATGTTTGGTTTCTATCTTGGCACCGCAATAATCCCGTACCCCCCAAATCCCTTCTTTCAGCATATACATTAGATTTAAAAAAAAAATGGACAGGGGTTCCTTTTGGGGAATATTCTCATATTCAAAGGCTGGAGAACATCAGCTACATAATGTACAGTCCATGCATACTGTACTTCCCTGTTCACTAGTGGAGGTCTTTCCGCTTTCATTCATGCTAAATTGCAAATCAGCCATTTAAATTCTTCAAAGCTGCAATTGCTCTTCTCCTTCCAACATAGCACAACAACCCAATGAAACAAAGGTACGGTGGTTTTCTTTACTTTGAAAGTGGTTTACCTCTTCATTTCATATTATTTACAGCATTGTTTTTTATGTTTAAATTGATGTAACTATTAATGTATACCGTTTAGTCTTTGTTACTTTTCTGGGGAAATATTGTTTTGTATGACAAAAATGAGTGGGTTTAACTGAGATTATATGTAATTTAAATATTGAAATACAGATATGGTGAATTGGATTTGGTTGGCTCATGGTGGGACTTGGTCTGAGATTTTAAGTTTTAAGAAGTTAGGATATAGATAATCTGTAACCAATTAGAACTACATTGCTAAAGATTAATACTTACACGCTTGTGCACACACTCACATGTGTACTGCATATACAGTATTACAAGCTAATATACAGGGCTCAAGTCCTGCCGGAATGTGTGGGAACGGAGTTCCTGCACTTTTTTCACAGCAGAAACTCAGTTCCCTTTGCAGGACTAGAGCAGCTGAGAGCAGCCAAGCCGCCCGAGCCAATCCTTCACTAAGCGGCGATGCCCAGCTCGAGTCACTGTCAGGGGCAGGCGAACCTTAGTAATCCTTTATGTTACTGGCAGCTTCCTGTATATGGATTAATCGGGTAGTGTGCAGGTATTCCGTCACTTCCTCGATGCCACAATGTCTCCTGGGAGCTTTTGTCATTGTTCCCAGGAGACATTGCAGAGGTCTCCTGGGAACAATGACAAAAGCTCCCAGGAGACATTGCGGCATCGAGGAAGTGACGGAATACCCGCACACTACCCGATGAATCCATATACAGGAAGCGGCCAGTAACATAAAGGATTACTAAGGTACAGTGGATCGAAAAAAAAACATGCGGTTTAGTAATTATGTATATGAGCGTATCATTTTTTTTTTTTTTGGTGGGGGAGTAGATCTTGGGTGGGAGTTCCCACACTTTTTTCCCCAGGACTTGCCCCCTGATATAGAAGCAATATTATTTATCCCATTCTTTAACCTCTCTGATAACAGTTGCTAAAGACACCAAAGAGAAGAGGTTTTACACTAGATTCTTTGCAAAATGTACACAATCCTTTAACACAGATGACAGCACATTGAAGGTATCAAAAAAGCATGGACCCATATCAGTCCTGGATAAAGTTTTTTCACTATACTCACTTGCGGGTTATATAGACTTAGCTGCTTGGAGGCTTTGATGCCATTGCTTTTTCTGAATGGGTACCTCTTCTTCACTAAACAACTCTACATAAACAGACCAAGCAAGTTTAATTTGCTCATCATCTCATATAGCATATACAGAAACATTGGGTCAGTATCCATTACCTTATAAAAAACAAAGCAGAAAAGGTAGAGTTTCATTGAGACAGAATAGCTTTAGTGAAATAAGGAAAGGAAAGATTTTATGTTAACATATCTCTAATCTCTGAAATCAGTTGTCCCAAGAAATTTCCAACAACTTCTGTCTCTCTCCCAGACAGAGGCACAATCCTGAAAGAGTAAAGGCGTTACCTGTATTCAATCATAAAAAAAATTCTTTTGATTTTGAAATTAAGCATTAATTCCTTTCTCTTTACTCCAGGAAACTTGGTTGATTATTTGAAGACATCACAAGGCCTCAAACTAAATGTATATAAACTCATAGACATGTCAGCTCAGGTAAGAGAGCAAGCCTCAAAAGTATGAAACTTGTCATCCAAAGTAAAATAACAAAATGTATGTGATGATATTCCTTCCATCCATGTTTACAACTTTTCAGTTGACTCAGAATAGTAAATTTAATACTAATTGGGTTTTTAAATATTTTACACTTCATTTTACGATTTCCTTTATCAATAGGTGGCAGAAGGAATGTCCTTCCTGGAACGCAAAAATTACATCCACCGGGATCTGCGAGCAGCTAATATCCTGGTGTCGGACACTCTGTGCTGCAAAATAGCAGATTTTGGCTTAGCTCGTATAATAGAGGACAATGAGTATACAGCCAGAGAAGGTACATGCTTGCATTGCATTCTAAGAAACAGTACAGACAATACAGTACGAAAATGAATGAAATAACATTTTAAGAACAGCATAGCTTTCTTACAGATTTCTACATATTAGATGCAAAGTTGCATCCAGCGTGCTTGGACTCTGCTGAAATTAGTCTGGTTGATCTATGCCTTGTTGGTGGGGAGCGTCCTTGGGAGAATAGTAATTATGAAAAGGCCTACAAGCTCAAACACTGCCAGTGCCAGTTGCACCAAGCCATATTTACCTGGATGCGGAGAAAAAGAGCGAAATAAAAATGCTTGGCTAACTCCTCATTCAACGCTTTTGAGGCTCAGTGTCTGGGTTGTTTGCCAGGTTTGAGTAATATCTACTTGGTACTCCCTATGTGTATGAGACCATAATTTATACAGCTACAAACTGGAATTCTTTAACCACTTAAGGACCCCTTCACGCCGATATACGTCGTCAGAATGGCACGGCTGGGCACAATCACGTACCTGTACGTGTCTCTTTAAGCCCAGCCATGGGGTCACGAGCGTGCTGCCGGCAGCGCGCTTGCGACCTGGTCCTAAGCTCCGTGACCACGCCCACGGGATCCGCGGACCCGATCGCCGCCGGTGTCCCGCGATAGGTCACCAGAGCTGAAGAACGGGGAGAGGTGTGTGTAAACACACCTTCCATGTTCTTCACTGTGTCATTGATCGTCTGTTCCCTGATATAGGGAAAGACGATCAATGATGTCACACGTCCAGCCCGCCCCCCTACAGTTATAAACACACATGAGGTTACACTAAACCCCTACAGCGCCCCCTAGTGGTTAACTACTAAACTGCAATTGTCATTTTCATAGTAATCAGTGGCCCGGATTCAGAGAGAATTTACGCCGGCGTATCCATAGATACGCTGCGTAAATTCAAATCTGCGCCGGCGTATCTTCTTTCTGTATTCAGAAAGCAAGATACGTCGACATTAGCCTAAGATACGACTGGCATAAGTCTCTTACGCTGGCCGCTAGATGACGCTACCTTTGTTATAAGCGTAGAGTATGCAAATACCTAGTTACGCCGATTCACAAACGTACGTGTGTCGTAACGTTGCTCCTGCTATTAGGTGGCGCAGCCAATGTTTAGTATGGACGTCGTTCCCGCTTCGAAATTTGAATTGTTTGCGTTGTTTGCGTAAGTCGTTCGCGAATAGGGCTGGACGTAATTTACGTTCACGTCGAAACCAATACGTTGTTGCGGCGTACTTGAGAGCAATGCACACTGGGATATGTACACGGACGGCGCATGCGCCATTCGCAAAACACGTCAATCACATCAGGTCATAACACATTAGCATAAAACACGCCCCCCCTTCCACATTTGAATTACGCGGGCTTACGCCAGCCCCATTTACGCTACGCCGCCGCAACTTACGGAGCAAGTGCTTTGTGAATACTGCACTTTCTCCTGTAAGTTGCGTCGGCGTAGCGTAAATACAATACGCTGCGCCGCAATGTCTCCTGGGAACTTAAAGCGCAGCTACCTGAATCTACCCCAGTGCATTTTTATAGTACTTTTTGCTGTGAAAATAACAATGGTCCCAAAAATTTGTCAAAATTGTCCGATGTGTCCGCCATAATGTCGCAGTCACGAAAAAAATCACTGATCGCCGCTATTAGTAGTAAAAAAAAAAAAATATTTATAAAAATGCAATAAAACTATCCCATATTTTGTAAACGTTATAAATTTTGCACAAACCAATCGATAAACGCTTAATGCGATTTTTGTTTTACCAAAATGTAGAAGAGTACGTATCGGCCTAAACTGAGAAAAAATTTTATTTTATTTTTTTATATATTTTTGGGGGATATTTATTATAGTAAAAAGTTAAAAATATTGAATTTTTTTCAAAATTGTCGATCTATTTTTGTTTATAGCGCAAAAAATAAAAACCGCAGAGGTGAGCAAATACCACCAAAAGTAAGCTCTATTTGTGGGAAAAAATGGACGCCAATTTTGTTTGGGAGCCACGTCGCATGACCGCGCAATTGTCAGTTAAATCGGCGCAGTGCCGAATCGCAAAAAGGAGCAAGGTCCTTAACCTGCATAATGGTCCCGATCCAGTGGCGTAACGAGTTATGGGCGCTCGGGCAGAATTTTTTTTTCTCCCCTTATATAAACATCCACTCTGGTTATAAGGATAATTAAACACATGTAAAGGGCATTACATTTTTAATGTTGATAAAGAGCATTACATTTTTAATGGTGGTAAAGAGCAATACATTTTTTACGGAAAAAACACTTTTATGAAAAAACAATAGAAACATATATTATAAAGGCAACATTATACATTATAAAGGCATTGTATTTCTAGTACTTTAATACAGCCTCATATCAGTTACAGGGAACTACAAGTCTCAGTTGGACTGGCCGCTTGTAGTTCACAATTAATATAATGCCATTATAGAACATAGAATTTCTATGTTCTATAATGGCATTGTATTAATTGTGAACTACAACTGGGACTGGGCCCCTACCTTCACTAACTAAGTTAAACTAACCCACATGAGACAGCACAGCATACATATGATATCACTGACCTGACCAGGCAGTGCCACACCTGTGACTGTCACCACTGGGCGGGCCAGCTATACCCAGGAGTCAGGACACAACACAGAGCAGACAGACCCCATTCTGAAACCGCCGACTCACTGTGGGAGGAGCCTGCTGCCTGCGTGAGGGGAGCGACACTACAAGCGGCCCGGCGGCCGCACATACGCACGGGCAGTCACGGAGCAGAGAGAGTGCGAGTCTGACCGGAAGTCGGACCGCAGCAAGAGTCCGGACCGCAGCAACAGAGAGCCGCCTCATCCCGGGGCGCCCCCCCCCCCAGCTCAGCACCCGGGGCAGACACACCGGCAGCCGTCCCGATTGTTACGCCACTGTCCGGATCTTAAGTGGTTAAAAAAAAACACCTCAAGCTCCTGTGACCAGTTTGTTTCATGGAGTAGATCCAAATCACTAAAATCTCATTAATACTTTTTACAAGTTCTTGTCATTTCAAAAGTTGTTTTCAATCTTTTAAAATGCATACCATGTATTAAAAGAACATCCACTGATCCTGCCAGGCACCTCCTGTTATAGGGCATCAACTTTCTCCCAATTTTGCTCTTGCTTTGTCACTCTGCCAAAGACATGCAGTTCTGATAGAGACTACAGGCAACTGTACTAATACACATTATGTAGGCATGGTCCACCGTTGTCAGGAACCCAATCCAGAGAAATGACACTGTAGCTACTGACTTTTAATAAGGACACTTACCTGTCCAGGGAGCCTGCGATGTCGACCCCCCCCCCCAAGGCCAATCCGTTTATCGGATCGGGTGCAGGCGCCACCATTGTAACTAAGGGAAACCGGCAGTGGAGCCTTCAGGCTTCATAGCCGGTTTCCTACTGTGCATTTGCGTGTCATGTTGCGCTTTTTGAATGGTCCCATCGTCTACTGGGACACACACAGGTCCCAGAAGGCAACAGGGGGCATGAGGAAATGACCCACTTTGCCGCAGCTGAGCTAGGACGGAAGTACATTATGTACTTCAGAAAAGGTAGGAAAGAAAAAAAAATCATTATCCAAAAACGAGTGGTGGAAGGGTTGTCATTCCTTTAAGACCTAGTTCTAAAAGTTGGTGGAACTCCGCTTTAAAGAGGAAGTAAATGCCTGTGCATTATTTGTACCTATAGGTAAGCCTATAATAAGGCTTACCTATAGATACTGTAAATATCTCCTAAACATACACCGTTTAGGAGATGTTTACATTACATGCAGCTGATTACATTATCGGCGCATATGCTCTGAAGTAACAGCCACCCGTGCCATTCCTTCAGATACATGTGCCGTAAATGACTGCTCCCGTGCAAATGCGTGGGAGTGATGTCATCACGTCTCTGGCCTGTCACAGAGCCGGAGTCTGCAGGCCCGGAAGGAAGATCGAGTGAAGATGGATGCTGCCTCCAACAATTACATTGTAGGGCTTTGTTTCCAGGTAAGTTTCACATAATGTGCTAGCATGCGATGCATACTAGCACATAAAGCCTTTACCTTACTTTTTAGATAAAGTAAAGGAAGGGTTATAACCCCAGTCACATTTTCTTTCAACACCTGTGTCCCATTGTGGAAATTTCACCTCACTTCCTGTCCCATAGCCAAACAGGGATTGAGAGAAAATCCATGCAAATTAAGGGAATTCCTTGGGGACCCACATGTCCCCAGAACTAGTGTCCCCATTGGAAGATTTCCCCGATTACTTTTCTGGGGACAACCCAAAATTTGTAATTTATTCTCACTTTCACTTTAAATGGTAAACAGAACAATAGAGAGGGTTAAATCTCCCTAACGGGGGCATAGACAGCAATAAAACTGACAGGTGTTCTAATGCTTCTCCACTCTATCCAAAACTAAAAAAAAAGTTTTGCATTTAGTTATAATTTAAGCTCGCCACACAAGCTCCTTTAAATCCATCTGGTGTTTCCTGCAGTGGGTGCTAGCTGGGTAGGAGTCTGTCTAACTCCTCACATACTGTGACTGTGCATAGTGAAAGGTCTCAAACACCGCACACCTAGCAAAGCCATTAGTAAACAGGTAAAAGCAGCCTCATCCAGCTTCATCCAAAGCCACGACCCAACGCATTTCACCCTGCCCATGGGACTTAATCATGGAGGTCACCAGGTTGAGGGCATAGCTTTGGATGAAGCTGGCTGAGGCGGCTTTGACCTGTTTACTAATGGCTTACCTAGGTGTGAAATGTTATGGACCCTTCTCTATGCATATTCTCTTTAGTGGTGTTTGGTCTCTGAAGGTCGCAAGCCTAAACCATTTATTTTTTTATAAAGTACTGTCATTCATGACTGTAATGAAGATTTGTTTGTCCATGGAAATAACTAAGGGCACATTGTTAGAGCACTAATTTGTTTAATAGATCGGGTGTACTGCCTGATTTAAAAATAATTTTGTTTGATCTGCAGGTGCCAAATTTCCTATAAAGTGGACAGCTCCAGAAGCAATAAATTATGGGACATTTACCATTAAATCAGATGTATGGTCATTTGGAGTCCTTCTGAGTGAAATCATCACGTATGGGCGCATTCCATATCCTGGTAAGCTGCAAGATAAAAGATTATTTGCGTAATTGTTTCAGGGCAACTTTACAGTATACTAGTCTGTATGCTGCCTTTATATTATTTAGATTGTCCACAAAAGACCTTGAGGGCAATGAAGACCCAAGTGCTTTCCTGCTCTGACAGTGAAAGTTCTCAGCAGCTACTTGGAAGGTGCTCCATTCACAGCTAATGTGAATGTAAGTTATTAGAGTAGGGCACAACGTGTATGTCAGAACAGGTCCAGAGTTTAGTGGAACAAAAATGCTATTCTTTGCACCAGTGCTGACATGCAGTATGCCTTGCAGTCTTCCTCTATCAAAAATGAATGTATGTCTGTCAGGACAGGAGATTGGGAACCAGTATCCCCTCAACCAACTTATACCTCGTACACACGATCGGAATTTCCGATGGAAAAAGTCAGATGGACTTTTTCCATTGGAATTTCCGACCGTGTGTATGCCCATCTGAGTTTTTCCATTGGATATTCCGAGGAATTCCGTCGGAGTTTGGTCGGGCTAAAGCCTGATCCTGTGTACGGGGCATAAGGTGTTACTTTTACGTTTATTTCAGCATTACAGTAGTAATTTAACTGAGTGTTTGAGTATCCATTCCTTTTTTTTATAGGTATGACTAATCCTGAAGTGATAGATTATCTTGAACGTGGATATCGAATGCCACAGCCTGAAAATTGCCCAAAGGAACTTTATGAATTAATGCTTCGGTGCTGGAATGACCATCCAGAAGAAAGGCCTACCTTTGAATTTCTTCGTTCTTACCTTGAAGACTTCTTCACAGCTACAGAGGGCCAGTATCAAGCACAGCCTTAACAAAGCTTCCTTTAACAAGTAGAAACAAGCACTGAAGAATATCTATGATTTCAAGGACACTCATAGCAAGAAAGCTTTGACGGATATGGCCACTGATAAAGTGAATCTGTGCATTTTAAATAATGTTTTAGGCTGGGTTCACACTATTGTGGGGCATTAATGCATGCCTGTTAACATGCATTGCATTAAGGCAGCTTGCTCATTTGAATGTGCTGTGTAATGCACTAAAAAAGGTACAGTAATACCTCGAATTGCGAGTAACGCAGTTAACGTGCGCTTCGCACGAACTATTATTTAAAAAAAATCCTGACTCGGTTTGCAAGTGTTTTCTCACGAAATGAGAAGGATTCAAAGCTCTGCGGTGTGCAGTACCGCATTTGGCGAGAGGTGGGGTACGCCGGTGACACACATTCAGAGATGCTCGGATGCACTCGGAAACACATTGTTCCTGGGTGGTTTCAAGCCTCTCTGAGGGTTTCCGAGTGCATCCGAGCGGCTTTGAGCGGTCTCCTAGTCTTTTTCAGCACCCCCCACCTCTGGCCACATGCTGTACTGCATACAATAGAAGTCAATGTGGAACGAATTATCTTTGTTTTCATTGACTTCTATGGGGAAACTTGCTTTGATATGCAAGTGCTTTGGATCACAAGCATTCTCCTGGAACGGATTATGCTCGTAATTCAAGGTTCCACTGTACTTGCATTATTTTTTGTAGCACAGTGCACCACAACACACAACATTAGGGAGCTGCAGTGCGATGGCAAGGTGTATTGAGGGAGCACTAAGAATGATTGGTACCGCAGAGCACAAACATGTATATAATTATATATTTATGCATTGTAGTAACACATACGTTAATGCGCATAGTACCGCAGCACATTGGTGTGAACCCATACTTTCAGCATTTCTGTAAATTCCTTCTTATGCCACGTACACACGATCAGAAATTGCGACACGAAAAGTCTGATGTGAGCTTTTGGATGGAAATTCCGACCGTGTGTATGCTCCATCTGACTTTTTCTGTCGGAATTTCCGCAAACAAAATATTGAGAGCAGGTCCCTATTTTTCCGACAGAAAAAGTTCCAATCGGAAAATCCGCTCGTCTGTATGCAATTCCGACGCGCAAAAAAAACATGCATGCTCAGAATCAAGCAGAAGAGCCAAACTGCCTATAGAACTTCATTGATCTCGGCTCGTTGTACGTCTTGTACGTCACCACGTTCTTGACTGTCGGAATTTCTGACAAGATTTGTGTATGCAACACAAGAACCAACATTCCGTCAGAAAAAATCCACGGTTTTCTTGTCGAAATTTCCGATCGTGTGTGTACGCGGCATAAGAGTTCTGCTGGAGTCTCCAAACCAAGTTGGCTTCCAGGGTACAGGAAGAGAAAGTATTTTGATTTTTCTCCTTTTAAAAAGGCAATGCTTGATGCATAGGAAAATAATGACTTTAAGAAAGTATTTACTTGCATTGGGATTTTCTGGACCTTTCGTGGCATTTCAGAGAAAAGCTTATTAATATTTCCTTCATGGTACTTTTTATTCAGCCTTACATTTTAAAACATTTTTAAAATGCATGTTTACTTTAAAGGCACAGAAGAAAATGTTCATTGTCAACAAATGATAAGACTTCTTATTACCAGCTGCTTCCTGAAGAGATTATTTACCTTACTGAACTGGTGTTAAATTAATCAAAAGAACATAGCAAGCTTATATAAATCCTATATATTACTTAGCTGTATATTACATTAAAAAAATCAATGGATCAATTTTTTTCTCTTAATGCCAGTATAAACAAAGGGCATCATTTTGAAAAAAATGCAGGAAATGCAGGGGTTGTGCCCTGCAGTGACTGTTTAAGTGAATATTTCAACCGAAGGTCAAAGCGCCTGCCTTACATTTGAAAATGCTACTTAACTGGCTGTCTCTTGTTTCATTGCTTCCCGAATCACTGACCTGGAATGAGCAAGTCAGACCTTCTTCTCTGCATACTTGTTATATGTCAGTGACTCAAAGTATTGAACTCACAGTAATAAAGCTATTTACTTTCCCAAGCTTTTTTTTGTGTTGGCAGTTTTTGTCACATACATTTTTTTTTTTTTATGGATTAAAGTGATATTTAGACTTTTTAACAGAACTCTGGACCAGTCAAAATCTTTTCATATTGGGTCTAGTATGGGCACTCAGCACTTTTTTTTGCAAATTCTATTTATTGAGTATTCAGATGTGTATTATAATACCCAGGCTTGGGTAACAATATATAAAAACTTAAAAGACATAAAAACAAAACCAACTAATTACATGGCAACCAATCCCCTCCGGCACTCAGTGCACCATTCACAGTAGATTTGTCATGGATGGAATGACAAAAAAAACTTCCAACGAAACAAATGAATGCCCCCCCACCCCATGAGAGAGAAAGAAGTAGCACCACAAAAACGAATGGGACATATCAATGGAAGCAATAGTGTTAGTGGAATCCATACAAAAGATCCCAGACCTTACAAAAAATTTAAGTAAATTTATATAGCACCACTCCTGCATTAACTAAGTGTTTTCAGAGATCAATTGTGGGAACCAGAGGGGACTTTTGAAAACAATAGCCTTATACGCATAAAACAATAGCAAGCCTAGTAATTTTCTCCAAGAGATGGACCAGACCCAGGATGAAAACATCAATAGTTTATATATATATACACAGTGGCCCAGATTCACAACCGAGATACGACGTATCTCTGAGTTGCGCGGTCGTATCTATGCGCCTGATTCTTAGAATCAGTTACGCATAGATATCCATTAGATCCGACAGGCGTAAGTCTCTTACGCCGTCGGATCTTAACTGCATTTTTTTTTTTGACCGCTAGGTGGCGCTTCTGTCGAATTCCGCGTTGAGTATGCAAATTAGCTAGATACGCGAATTCCTGAACGTACGCGCGGCCGACGCAGTAAAGTTACGACGTTTACTTTAGGCTTTTCCCGGCGTAAAGTTGCCCCTGCTATATGAGGCGCAGCCAATGTTAAGTATGGCCGTCGTTCCAGCGTCGAAATTTGAAAAAGTTACGTTGTTTGCTTAAGTCGTCCGTGAATGGGGCTGGACGTCATTTACGTTCACGTCGAAACCAATGATGTCCTTGCGGCGTACTTTGGAGCAATGCACACTGGGAAATTCCACGGACGGCGCATGCGCCGTTCCGAAAAAACGTCAATCACGTCGGGTCACAGTAGTTTTGCATAAAACACGCCCCCCTGATCCAAATTTGAATTAGGCAGGCTTACGCCGGCCAATTTACGCTACGCCGCCGCAACTTACGGAGCAAGTGCTTTGAGAATACAGCACTTGCCCGTGTAAGTTGCGGAGGCGTAACGTAAATCAGATACGTTACGCCTGCACAATTTTACGTGGCTCTACGTGAATCTGCCCCAGTATATATAAAGGTTATGGAACTTATGCACCTGGACACAGCTTCCCAAAAAGACTGAATAACAGGGCATTCCCCGAAAACCTGTATAAACGTTGCCAGATCTTCTGGACAACACCAACAGTTAGAAGGATGTGCTGGAAAAAAATCTACCTGTGTAATTTTTTTGAGGGGTAAAATATATTCTATGGAGAAATTTAAATTGTATTAATTGATCCAGGGTAGAAACCAGTTGCTGTATAGGGTAATCCCATATGTCCTACCAGTCTTCTGTGCACCGGTACCCTCTCACACCAACAGGACAACAATTTGTCCGTGCCATCATGGAGATGATAAAAGGGCCCTATATATAGCTGAGAGAGGTTTCACAAGTGAATCATCAAGCAGTAAAGACTCAATCCCCGGAACAACTAAGGTGACCGGTTGATTGTGGAAAGCATGGCGTAGTTGGAGGTACCGGAATAGGCACGAGTTTGGGAGAGCATATCTGCATCTTCATGTCTGCAGTTGTACTTAAAGAGGAAGTAAGCCCTAATGAGTTTTACTTCCTCTTTATTCCCCAGCAAAGTAAAAGCATAATGGACTAGTATGCATCGCATACTAGCCCATTATGTGGCACTTACCTGCAAAAGAAGCCTGCGATGTCCTTGCTGGTGGACGCATCCATATTCATCCCTCTTAGTTCACGGGCCACGGACTCCGGCTCTGTGACTGTCCGGAACCGCGTGACGTCACTCCCACGCATGTGCACAGGACCCGCCAGTCACAGCACACGGTGGGGAAGAAACGACAAGGAGGGCCCATTCTTCACTGTACATGTGCCGATTACATCATCGGTGCACTACAAGGTAAATATCTCCTAAATGGCGCATGTTTAGGAGATATTTTCAGTACATGATATAGGTAAGGCCGCGTACACACGGTCGTTCCAAACCGATGAGAATGGTCCGACGGACCGTTTTCATCGGTTCACTGCTGAAGTAGCCTGATAGTCTGATGTGCGTACACACCATCAGTTCAAAATCCGATCGGGTCAGAACGCGGTGACGTAAAACACACGACGTGCTGAAAAAAACGAAGTTCAATGCTTCCAAGCATGTGTCGACTTGATTCTGAGCATGTGCGGGTTTTGAACCGATGCTTTTGTGTACTAACCATCGGTTTGAACCTATCGGTCAGCGGTCCATCAGTTCGATTTTAAAGCAAGTTCTATAATTTTTGTCCGAAGGACAACAGATCGATGGGCCGTACACACGGTAGGTTTGGACCGATGAAACTGGACTTCAGGCCCTTTTCATTGTTTTGGACCGACCGTGTGTACGCGGCCTAAGCCTTATTATAGGGGGGTTTACAGGCACTTTACATATTTTTTACCTTAATGCATTCACTGCATTACGGTAAAAAAATGTCCCAGTAATTGTATTGCCTCCTCTCCTCCCTTAATACTTACCT
Source organism: Rana temporaria (assembly GCF_905171775.1). NCBI lineage: Eukaryota > Metazoa > Chordata > Amphibia > Anura > Ranidae > Rana > Rana temporaria. The sequence goes on along the minus strand of NC_053490.1, from coordinate 273,667,881 downwards.
AATTCTTATCTCGACCCAGCGCTGTGCTCATCTGCAGAGATGCTGATCTCTGTTGCTCTCCTCACAGGACACAGTTTCAGCAGCCAGAGCTATTGGCTCCTGCTGTTGTCAATCAAATCCTGTAAGAAGGTTGTGGGGGTGGGGGTGTGGGCTGAGCCACACTGTGTGTGTCTATGGGTCTACAGTATAGACACACACAGCCTGGCTCGGACACAGGTGTGCCCCTATTGCAAGTAGCTTGCTATGGGGACACACACAGAAGAGGAGGAGCCGAGAGTACCAGCAAGAAAATCCACAAGAGGAGGTTTGGGGTCCACCTTGTGGAATGGTAATAAGCAGGTAAGTATAAAATGCTTATTATTTTAGGGAAAAAATCCTTACAACTGCTCTAAGCATTATCACTTACTTCACTTATTTTAGTAAAAAGAAATTGCTAAATACCTTTTCTCATCAGCAGTCCAGCCGAGCAGTGTATTGGTTAAAGCTTTTTTCATTCTCATCTCACTGTCTGTACAGTGCTGATTGGCCCTGCGACGATCACATGCACCCCCCCCCCCTAAAAAAAAACTCTCTAGCAATAAATACCAAACTAAGCATGTGCAGAGTGCCTCCAATGCTCTGTACTATCAGGAGATGGATTGGAGACTGTGGAAGCAGGGGAGGATCAGAGAAGACAGGATCACACAGCCTTTTTACACAATGCGCAGGATTAACCCCTTAGATTCCACAGTGAGCTTAACAAGTATTCTTTACTGCATATAAAGATTGATTTTTACTGTTGGCAAAGAAGATTGATTGTTACTATCCAGGGAATAAAGATAATGTCAGTAATGTAAAAACAATTTTGTTCAAAGAGCTTGATATTCGAAAAATCACATGAAGCAAATTACAATTGAAATGAAAAAAAAGCACGGATCGTATGTTGTCAAAATATTACGTATAAAATGATAAGCATTTAGGGCCAGATTCAGGTACCTGCGGCGCAGCGTAACGTATCCCGTTTACGTTACACCCCTGCAAGTTTTCAGCGTAAGTGCCTGATTCACAAAGCACTTACCTGTAAACTTGCGGCGGTGTATCGTAAAGACGTCCGGCGCAAGCCCGCCTAATTCAAATGGGGCGTGTACCATTTAAATTAGGCGCGCTCCCGCGTCGAACGTTCTGCGCATGCTCCGTTTGTAAATTTCCCGACGTGCTTTGCGCGAAATTACGGCGCCCCGACGTGTTTGTGAATGGCGACGTGCGTAACGTACTTACGCCGAAAAAAAAAATTAAAATTTGACGCGGGAACGACGGCCATACTTTAACATGGCTTGTGTAAAGTTAAGCAATGAAAAAGATTGCTTAACTTTGCGATGGGATAAACCGACGTTACGCACGCGAGTAGCTTCGTGGATCGCCGTAACTGCTAATTTGCACACCCGACACTGGAAAAAGACGCGAACTCCACCCAATGGCGGCCGAGGTACTGCATCCTAAGACCCGACGGTGTAAGTCAATTACACCTGTCGGATCTTAGGGCTAGCTATGCGTAACTGATTCTATGAATCAGTCGCATAGTTAGAACGGGCGGATCACAGAGATACGACGGCGTATCACTAGATACGCCATCGTATCTCTTTTGTGAATCTGGCCCTTAATGTCTAAGGGGCCAATTTTCGAAGTTCGAAAATCAGAAAATTTGGAAATTCGGAAATCCATAAATAAGAATGAAAATCCTAAAATTCAAAAGATCGAAAATAAGAACTAAATTTTCAAAACCCAAAAAATCTACAAGGTGGTTACTGATTCGAGAGAAATAATTATCTAACTGTATAATAGTCAATATTTAAAATAACACAAATGAATATAAGGTGAAAATCAATACGGCAAAAATGACCCTTTCCAAAATGGCTACTGGTCTGAAATGCTGGTTACCAGAGTTTTAAGATGGCTGCCGTGGCTTTGAAGGTGGCTTCTGCTTAAAGAGGAATTACTTATTGTGACCTCCGAGTTTCAAAGCATAAGGTGTCGAGGAATCTTCATGAATGTGGAGATATTAACTGATGAATGGAGTGTGTGTGTCTGATTGAGTGTCCTTCCATGGCATCTATCTTGATCCTACATACCATTTCGGACAATAGGCTCAAAAAAATAATAATAAGCCTAGCCCAGAAGGTGTAACTTCCTTTCCATTGGTTGAACAATTTATTGATTTCCTTATAGTATATTTAGGTAATACGGTACCACTTCCAACCCCTAAGCATGTTTAAGGGCAGAAATACTTGTTCTGAAATATCTTTTAAATAATATGTTACATTTTCATAAAGTGTATCTGTCCCTTTCTCATGGTACAGGTGTGGTCATCTGATATTTTTAATATACTGTATATCTATAAGGTTCAGGAGGTCTGGTAACACCATTTAAATGATTATGTATTAAATTATACTGTTTAGGAAAAATTTTACATACAAATATATATATATACAGTGACCAGACCACGGCTTGCTCCCCTCCTGGTGGGGTGACCCTGAGGACCGTGACCTGGTACTAGCATGCAGTAAAACCCATCTCCACCATCAGAAGCAGCACACAGAAGTTTTTTTTTTTTACCTTCATGCATAGAATGCACAAAAGGTAAAAAACCTTCAGCCTTTACAACAACTTTAACAAATCTGTTAAATATGTGTTTTGTGATATTTAGCACTTAACTTTAGTGTTATTTTTTCATTGATTTGTTGTATTTTTTTTACAGGCGAACACTGCATTAGAGGATTGTTCTCAGAAATGTATTTAGGTTTTGTGCTGCCCTAGGCCTGACTAAACTCGTGCACTCCCTAATTAAAATATGACCCACCCCTTCCTGTCAAGGCCACACCCCTTGCTGTTTAAGACCTGCCCTAAAACTTTCAAATGGGGACAATAGTTCTGAGGGCTGGTGGGGGGGCACAAATTTCTGATAATTTTATGAAGAGGACTAAGAAGATATAACCACGCCAATGGTTCAGCAGAAAACATATAGCACAGTGAGGAAGGGTTGTGGTCCAGGATGATAGGACAGTCAAAATTAGAAGCGCCCCCCCCACAGTTGCTGAATGCCAGCCGCCTGCATATCGGAAACAGTGCGACCGCTTTATGGGGGCACTAGACTAATTTGCCTCTCAGCCCAGTCTGCCCCATAAGACTTTTGTTACACTAACAGTGTATCGCAAGCCAGCGGGGACTCTTTTCACACTGCCCCCCTGCAAAGTCCTGCCCTAGGCCTGGGCCTTGTTGGCCTAGGCCAGGATACAGCATTGATTGTTCTATGAATGAAGGCACACAGAAATGTTGTGAAAAAATGAAAACAGTCTTTGTATGCCTTTAATCACAGAACAATCTCCTTCTAGTGAAATGTTACAATGTATTTACATCCCTGAGCTAAGGGCATACTATTTCCACATTGTATACTTTTAACTTACTGACCAGTGCAGAGTTCTTTTCATTGTTAGTTTGTACACTTCCAAAATATCAACTTCCTGTAACATGAGATAAATAATGAATGTGTATTTCATTTTTTCTTTTCTTTTTTGTGAATTGACTTTGGGGTATTGTTCTTTACCAGTCTTAGATGTGGTGGCTGCATTAGGTTCCTTTCTTTCTTAGGTTTATTACCCTGCATTTTCTCCTGGTGATCTGGGCAGTAACACACCTTGGGGCAGATCCACAAAGATCTGCACCGGCGCAGAGTATCTAAGATACGATACGCCGCCGTAACTTACTTGGCTTTGGTTTGAATCCTCAACGAATTTGCGCCGTAAGTTACGTAAGGGCGCTGAATTCAAATGCGGCGGGTAGGGAGGCGTGTTTCATTTAAATTAAGCGCGTCCCCGCGCCGAACGAACTGCGCATGCGCCGTCCCTAAAAATTTCCCGCCGTGCATTGCGCTAAATGACGTCGCAAGGACGTCATTGGTTTTGACGTGAACGTAAATGGCGTCCAGCCCCATTCACGGACGACTTACGCAAACAACGTAAAATTTTCAAAATTAGACGCGGGAACGACGGCCATACTTAACATTGAGTACGCCACCATATAGCAGCTTTAACTATACGCCGGAAAAAGCCGAACGAAAACGATGTAAAAAAATGCGATGACCGCTCGTACGTTCGTGGATCGTCGGAAATAGCTCATTTGCATACTGGACGCGGATTACGACGGGAACGCCACCTAGCAGGTATTAAGGAAGTCCTAAAACTGCACCGGAGAGGACTGCCTACTCCAACTTCAAGCGGGGTGTCAGGCATATTAAATAGTCCCTAAAACTTATTAATAGCTCCCCAATCGTTCCAGAAATCATTGCAAACACTTGCCTTATATCCTCCAGCTCATGTTGTGGCCGTTTCCATCATATGTGTGGGCATGTGAAGCCCAGTTCCTTTTTCTTCCTGGTTTTCAGGGAGAGGTGCATGCTGGGTGATTTTTAGGCACATCAATGCCCAGAGACTCCTGGGAAATGAGTGTCATCATTTCCCAGGAGGCAATGGGGTCTTAGGACAGGAAGTTGAACCACATAGAACCAGGAACTAGGCAGATTACGAATACTGCCAAGTAACAGCCAGATAGAAGCGAGTAAAAACATTTTTATTTTTTTTTTATTTTTTTTCCATTGAGGCTGCATTCACACCTGAGCGTCGGTCGTTTTTTCCGGCGTTTTGTCGCGCGTATTCATGCTTATTTGCACGTTTGCATACAGCGTCGTCCGACGTTTTTGTACTTCAACGTTTTTTATTTTAGCCAATAGGAAAAGTTATCATGTTTTCATCACTTGTTGCTATGTTGGTAGATTTTTTTAATCTTCTGCCTGGGTGAAAAGTTCTATTGATTAAAGCGACGAAACGCCCGTAGCAAACGCTCGTTGTCGCGCTAGTCGCTTGAATCGAGCGTTTCCATTACTTTCTATGGCAAATGGAAATGCTCAAAAACGACCAAACCGCCCAATACGCGGGTCCGGAACTTGTTTGAGCTTCAGTCGTTCAGCGTCAGGCTTATTGGCGGGGAGATGTGAACCATCTCCATAGGGAATAATGTATTTTTTCCCCTCTAGCGTATTTGAGCGTCGCGCTTCAGGCGACAAAACGCTCAGGTGTGAATGCAGCCTAAAGGCAAGCTGTTAATAGAAAGTTCATTTTTAGTGCGGAACTCCGCTTTAAAGGATAAGTTCCCCTTTCAACAAAAAAATAATAAATACACATTTTTTTGGCATGTAAAAAATGTGCATTTATTATTTTTTGTTTCTAAAACCTCTAAAGCATTGCACCAGCGATCAGCAGATCACTGGTGCCATGCAGGTCTCCTGCAGATCTGTGTGCCCGGGCAAGCAGATACAATCTAACAGAAAGACTCAATGAACTACAACGCTCTACAGCACCATGGTAGTTCACTGAAAACTACAAGCTGACAGCCGCAAAGGTTGTTGGGACTTGTAGTTTTCCATCAACCCAACTGCGTTTTTTTAAAATTGTGATAGCTAGTGGAGGGGGAAGTTCCGCTAGCTGTTAGAGCAGGGGATAGGGTGGGAGCAGGGGCCGCCAGTGCCGTAATCGGCGACCCCCATGCACATGCGCAGGAGTGACGTCATCGTGGCTCCGGTAAATCACTTTGGGTCCATGAACCCGGAAGCAAGACGGTAAAGATGGGAACGCCTGCAGTGCTGACATCTTGTCGCTGGAAGGCTTTGTTTTAAGCTATTTTTTTAACATAATGTGCTAGTATGTGATGCATACTGGAACATTATGGGGCAGATCCACAAAGCGAGTACGCCGGCGTATCTACTGATACGCCGGCGTACTTTCAAATTTCCCGCGTCGTATCTTTGTTTTGAATCCTCAAAACAACATACGACAGCATCTGGGTTAGATCCGACAGGCCTACGGCTTCGTACGCCTTCGGATCTTAGATGCAATACTTCGGCGTCCGCTGGGTGGCGTTCCCATCGTTTTCCGCGTCTAGTATGCAAATTAGCTATTTCCGATGATCCACGAACGTACGAGCGGCCGTCACATTCTTTTACGTCGTCTCTAGTCGGCTTTTTTCGGCGTATAGTTAAACCTGCTATTTGGTGGCGTACTCAATGTTAAGTATGGCCCTCGTTCCCGCGTATAATTTAAAACATTTTTTTTCGTTTGCGTAAGTCGTCCGTGAACCGGGATGGACGTAACGTCCTTGCGACGTCATTTAGCGCAATGCACGGCGGGAAATTTAGGGACGGCGCATGCGCAGTTCGTTCGGCGTGGGACGCGCTTCATTTAAATGAAACACGCCCCCCTACTTGCCGATTTTAATTAGGCGCCGTTACGCCGCGAGAGATACACTACGCCGCTGTAACTTACGGCGCAAAATTCTTTCAGGATTCATAACCAAAAAAAGTAAGTTACGGCGGCGTAGCGTATCTCAGATACGCTGGGCCGGGGCAGATCTTTGTGGATCTGCCCCTATGCCTTTACCTTGCAGGATGTGGAGAAAAAAGAAAAAGTCCAGTGGATTACAACCACTTTGAGGTTGCAAATTGGATGTGAGTTTTCCGCATCCAATTCGCATGACAGGAGACTGTGACTGGCTCTCACTGAGGGAGGTTCACACACCCCTGGGGCAACCGCGGTCCGCATTTGGAAAGGGTCCTGTGCGTCTTCTGGTCCATTTCAGGTGTGAATTCAGCCATGAATTCAAACCTGATTTGCACCTGAACCGGAGAACAGGGAGGCACCGGACCCCCTACTGTGAGCCCCAGCCTTAGAGCTTATTTACATTGATTGGTGATGTTTATCTTTCTTATGCGCTTTCCATTGAAACTGATAGAAATGCATGCCTATTTGAATTGAGGTGATCATGATACATGACAATGCATGTGATGATATACTTTTTGACGCATTTCCATTTATATAAACCATAAAGAGATTGGGGGAGATTTGTGTTAGGAGGGGGAATTTGGGGTTGATGGGGGGGTTAAAAATCATTCTAGGAGGACACATTTTTTTGGGGGGGTGCTAAGAGTGTTGATTTGGGGGGATTTATGTTGGGGTGAGGGAACAGGATTTGTGCTAGGATAAGGCGACCAGATTTTTAAAATTAAATCTGGGGATATTTTTTTATACTAGCAATCAGCGACTCTCTGCCAGTTGCCGCCTGCCTCACAGCCTGTCAAATCTTACTCTTCGGGCCCCGGCTACTTCTGGGTGGGGAGCGGAGGAAGATCACTCCGCCAGGGAAGGCAAGGAGATAGGCAGGTGGCTGGCCGGGACTTAAGCCAAGGCAGAAGAACATGCGAGCGAAGCTAAATGGTCATGCACCTGAAACTGAAGGAATAGTCCCTCCGCTCTGACCAGCACATGGTCATCAGAAAGGGGCACAGATAATGGACAAAAATACACCCCCTCCCTAAGGTAGTAGGTGCGGCAGAGCAGGGGGTGTAATTCAGATTTTTTTTTCAATTCTGCACTGACTGTCTTTGAAATTGCCCCAGGACCTGTTCAAATTCAATCCAGGGACAAAACCGGGGACATTGTCCTCAATCCAGGGACTGTCCCCTGAAACCGGGGATGTCTGGTTACCCTAGTTTAGGGGTTAAGCATACAGATTAGTGCTGTTTTTTTGCTGACATATAATGCTCATACATCTTGGGGGGAGGGGCAGTTTGGCATGTTCGCCCTGGGCTCTAGTGATACCATGAGCTTAATGAGAGGCGGTTGGGGGGCACTACAAGCGTGGCTCGGCCGAGCATTTTTTCCCCCCCCCCCCCCCAACGAAACATGGTTGGCTGATCATTGCATATAATACAAAAATCGTAGGGCTTACTGCGTCTCCACCCAACAACAACCATCACAGATCAGGGGTTTTTCCTTTCTCACTGCCTGGTTGCATACCTCCCAACTTTCTGAGATGGGAATGAGGGACATCTATCAGCAAATGTATGCAGGCATAGGACACACCCCTTGCCACGCCCCCCTTAAAGAAGAATTGTACAAAAAAATAAGATTGGTTAAACCCACAAGTGCTTTTTTTACCACTACTATTCCTTTATATTGGCTTTTGGAATTTACAAATGCAGCAATTTAGATGAAAGCTTTAGCACTGGGAAACACGTTTTGATAGATAAAAAGTGCATTTTATATACATTTATATAGATCAGACCAAAATGAGGGACAAATGAGGAGAATGAGGGACATTGCTCCAAATCAGGGACAGTCCCTCCAAATCAGGGAGAGTTGGGAGGTATGCTGGTTGTGACACAAATAACTAAGCCCACAAACAGGCAGATGGTATTTTCAAAATGAGGCTTGCAATGGCAGTCTAGTAATGCTCCCATTTCCTCTAACAAAGGACAAAGCTGGTCTACCCTAGGGCAAGCAAGGTTTTGTGAATGGCCATGATGAATAGACAAAGGGCGGGAGCCTCGTCTCGCGATGAAATCTCGCGATTCTACAAATTGGAGGACGAGGGCGACCAGCACGAGCCAACCTAACCTCTCAACCAACCCTTTCCTGAGAGGGTGATGAATGAAGCTCCGCCTCAGCCGCACTGACTGTCTCTGCTATTGGACGCTTCCCTGTCCATCAAATCACCAACGGGCAACGCCGCTCTGGCATAGGATAAACGTGCCGGTGACGTTGATGAGCGCTGGCTAGTCGAGTGCTAGTGGATCCGGAGCCCAGAAAGGAACATGGCGTACACACAAGGAACAAAGAAGAAAGTGTGCTATTACTATGATGGTGAGCGTGGCCTGGGTGAGAGGCGGGGTGGGGGATAGAGTCAGAGGTAGGAGGCACATGTGGGGGAGGCGAATGGGTTCCGGGGTTACCATTGGGGCGGCTCTGTGTGTACCGAGACCCATTTCACTTCCGTCTCCTTCTTATGGGATTGTCCAGGCTTTTTTTGGCTGCACGGGGAACGTGTAGTTGTGTCTGGAAATGGGGGTCGTGCCTTTCAGGGGCAGTGTGGGGGTCATGCTACACATGGGGGGGAGGGGTGCTTGCTACACCAGCCCATTTATTTATTTATTTATTTATTTATATATATATATATATATATATATATATATATATATATATATATATATATATATATATATATATATATATATATATATATATATATTTTCCTCTGGGCAATGTAAATGGTGTATCCCATTTATGACATCAATAAAGTACGGGACACGTAATAACCAATTATTGTACTTCTTTATCTTCACTGTGGATTCTGATTGGCTGCTGTGGGTTAGCGCTCTTTGCGCTTTATAGTGAACAACACTTTCCCCACTGCCCCCCCAGTGTTCAGTGTATGCCCCAAATTAATAATGGGTATGTCACCTGCTAATAAGTCACAATATTTTTGTTTAATGTAATTGGGAATATAAAGTTTAGTGTGTGTATGGAAGAATATTTTTTTATATATATATATATATATATATATATATATTCTCAGCCACTTTTACTGGTGTGTATCCCATCTCTTTCTGCTTAAAAATATCCCCCCCCCCCCCCCCTCTGACGCTGTGAAGTTATCTGCAGCCACTGCTCCTGAGAAAAGTTGCACCTCTCCCTTCCTCTGCCATTCACAGGTCTCGTATTCCTGCTGTCACACCATGCATTGTACTCTGTAGATCTCCTGTCCTTCAGCTGCTGCTCCTCCATTCACAGATTGTGATGCATCGTGGGTGAATGGTTATATGAGCAATACAAATGGCAGAAGGGGGTGGGTGAATGGCACTTTTTTCTCTCTAGCAGAGGTTGCTGTGAAATTGGTTCTACAGTTTAAGGCTCACACATGTACGGCTGCAGTTTGCAGTCCAGTGTGGCTTTGTTCACCGGTTCAGGTGCAAATGTTTACTAGAATTCGTACCTAAACTGGGCCCAGAAACGGACCGTGGCTGCCAGAGATGTGTGACCTGCTCTATTAAAAGCTGGTCCGATTCACGTGTTATGCAAATCTGATGTGGTTAAAAACGCATCGGATTTGCATATGTGAACCAAGCCTAATATAGGCCATAGTGCAAATTTCCCGTGGTTGCAGGAAAGGAATTTGCACAATTCCCCCATCAACACAGACATACTGAAAAGGAACCCCCCTGCCAAGCTATTTTCTCTATGCTGGGAGAAGACATTGACGGCGTGCACTGTGCCCGGCCACTGAGGAGGCGATCTTCTGGGACCTGTGATGTGTCCCAGAAGATTACAAGGGGAGAAGAGAACTTCCGCTTAAGCAGGTATCTGTCAAAACTAGGTACCTGCCCCCCCCCCCAAAAAAAATTACATGCCACATGTGGCATGTAAGGAGTCCTTAAAGCGAAAATGTTTACTTTTGGGTGAAATTTCGCTTTAATGTAGGTGTCAATTTCATTGTAGGCTGCATCAGCATTATGGTTGCCCTCAAAGAATCGTTTGTGTCTAACACTAGATGTCCAGCGCACCACCTCACCCTCCTCCCTTACATTATATGTCAACCCTCCCTTGCCGCACATTCTGAAGGAGGGCTGGAGTCTGCTGAATTGACGAGGCGGAGATGAGGGGGTGCTGAAGCTGCACAGAGATGCAGGATCTGTAGGAGTTTTTGGCGTTCTGTTCTCCACTCTGCTGCCAGCAGCTGAGACAAGGTGGTGGGGTCCTGCAGGCGAAGTGCGAAGGCCACATGTAATGGCCTGTTGGGCCGGATTCAGACCATGGGCCACGTGTTTGACACTTGTACCTTAATGCATTCCCTGCATTGGGTTAACAACTCCCAGTTAACTGTCCATCCACCCCAAACACTTAGCTGGGTCCTGTCAGCCATCTTGCACTGTTGCGGCTGCAGGTCCTCCTGCTTCATTTATTGATCTCGCAGGCAGCGGTGGGATCCGTAGACTCCTGCTGTCGGTTAAATCATGGGTGCCCCCTATAGCACAGGGCTTGCTATGGGGGGCACTGCCAGGATACTCCAGGAATGAAGGTAAGGGATCATGCTGTGAAATACCATTGCACGGAGAGCAGGTACATATAACACAGGGTTCGACAAAATCCGGTCGCTGTTGCGACTGGAATTGGCAACCTGGCGCCCGGGGAAGGAAGCTTGGGCCTGCAGAAAGCCACGGCCTCAATTACCGTCCATTCTGTGTCTCCGTGCGATCGCGCTGGCTGGTAATTGAGGCCGCGTCTTTGCGGTTTTCTGCAGGCCTAAGCTTCCGTCTGATCTTGCGCTACCTTGTGATGGCCGTTGGCATGACAAGTAAACCAGCAATTCTAATGGAGCTTCCCCAGTGTTTTCACTGCCATCTCCTTCCCTCTAATTAGAGCCCCCAAACATTGTGTATTTTTTTTATTCTAACACCCTAGAGAATAAAGTGGCGGTCGTTGCAATACTTTCTGTCACACCGTATTTGTGCAGCGGTCTTGCAAGCGCACTTTTTTGGGGAAAAATTACACTTTTTTTTTAAATTAAAAAATAAGACAACAGTAAAGGTTTTTTTTTTTTACATTGTGAAAGATAATGTTGCGCCGAGTAAATTGATACCCAACATGTCACGCTTCAAAATTGCGTCCGCTCGTGGAATGGTGACAAACTTTTTACCCTTTAAAATCTCCATAGGCAACGTTTAAAAAAATTCTACAGATTGCATGTTTTTGAGTTGGAGGTCTAGGGCTAGAATTATTGCTCTCGCTCTACCAATCGCGGCGATACATCACAAGTGGTTTGATAACCGTTTACATATGCGGGCGCTACTCACGTATGTGTTCGCTTCTGCGCGTGAGCTCGGCGGGACGGGGTGCGTTTTCTGGCTCCTAACTTTTTTAGCTGGCTCCTAGATTCAAAGCAAACTTTTAATGGGGGGGGATGAGGCTTTAGAATCACTTTAACTCTCACGGTTCTGGAAAACGGATGCTCAGGATAATATCCAGTGGCTCTGAGGAGGCACTGCAAGTATGATTTATTTTTAGCAGAAGCAGTCACCTGAAGGTAATGGGATACACACAATTCTACTTATGTGTTTGGTACTGTATCCCGAAAACGATGTATTAAACCTCAGCTTTAAAGTAAAGCTTCAGCCAGCCTTTTTGGTCTTGAACAGTGTGGGTAGGGCTATAACCTGTGTTGGGTTTCTATTGCTCCCTGGGGAGCTTTCTAAAAAGCGGAGGTTCACTTTTGGGTCAACCTCTGCTTTAATGCATTAAGAGAAAAAACCTTGTGTGCAGCAGCTCCCCTGAGCCCCATCTCTGTCCATCCTGTCTTGGCCGTCTGGGACGCAGTTCCCGATTGGCTGAAACACAGCATTGGTGCCATTGGCTCCCACTGCTGTCAAAGTCAGTTAGGCAATCGGAAGAGAGGGAGTGGGGCCTGGGCTCAGTGTCTGAAAGGACACACAGAGCTGTGACTTGGCTCGGGTGCCCCTATAGGAAGCTGCTTGCTGTGGGGGCACTCGAGAGGAGGGAGAGGCCTGGAGCAGTGAAGAGGGACCCGAGAAAAGGAGGATCCAGGCTGCTTTGTGCAAAACCAACTGCACAGAGAAGGTAAGTATAAAATGTTTGATTTATTTTTTTAAACAAGACTTTACAATCACTTTAATGTCTGAAGAATGCACTGATGAAGGAGGTAGAAGGACAGGTTTTGGGTGGAAGTGAGCAAGGCTTCCCTGATGAGATGAATGTTCAAGGATCTCCTAAAGGCAGACACAGTAATAGAAAACCAGACAGATTGGGGTAGTGAGTTCAAGAGGATGGATGAGACATGGAGAAATCCCGAAGGTGAGCTTAGGAGGTAACGAGAGATGGTTCTCGGGAGGAGCAGAATGCGCAGTTTTGTCGTTACTTTGAGGTGTAGCCAAGGACAACCTCGGAATTGGTAGACCTAGACCCAAAAAAACAGGTAAAAATGAAATGTTTGACCACTGTTTTTACTTGCAGAGCAGCAGTCTTCTCTACAGCCTGCTGCATTTGTTTTGGATTTTGTCTGGTGCTCAGGAGCTAATAAAACCATTCACTTCTGGTCTCTGTGTCCAATAGAGAGGAATCAAGGGGAAATCAAACCGGCAGGGACGTATACTGCAATTAAAGTATTACAATAATTCAAACGGTTCTTCACCCTATGCTAAAGTGAAAAACAAACAAATGGCTTAAGTCGGACTTTAAAGTGAACCAATGTCTAAGCTATGGACAGTAAAGTATTTAGATCTTCTTGTCGAGCACTAAATTAACATTAGTGGTTCTAAAGCCTAAAGTTTTTTTTTTTTTTTTACCCTAAAGTGGTTGTAAACTCAGTTCATGAAATTTGACCTAAGCACATGTATAGGTAATGTTTACTTGTCTCTCTCCAAAGCTCTAAGTGCAGTTAAGCTCTGTTATCGGCAGAGTTGCATCTGACAAGCTCTCTGACACACAAGAAAACAGCAGCTAAAAATTTGTGTCGGGCATGAGCTTGGAGGTAGATTGGCAGAAAGGGGAGGGAGGGGCCTGTAAAAGTTTGTTGTAAAGCTACTTTTTGTTTTGTAAGTTAAAAACAGACATGTTATATTTACCTGCAGAGTTGACCTCCTCTTTTGGTGTCCCCCCACAGCATGCTCCTAAGCCGGGCTCGGTGCATTCATAGACAGTGTGACATGGCCCGCCCCCCACTCCCTCCTTACAGGATTTGAGTTGACTGACATCAGCTGGAGCCAATGGCTCCCTCTCCTCTCAGTAAAGCTTGTGAATACAGGAGGAGAGGAGATTGAGGCTGCACTGGATCTAGAGTGGTGCCAAGAGGGGGGAGGCACAGAGATTGGAAGGTTTTGTTTTTACATTTTGAAGGGGTTGTAAAGGTTCATAAATTGTTATTTTTTAAAAAAATGGCATACTTGCCTCCCCTGTGCAGGGGTTTTGCACAGGGCAGCCCGATCCTTCTCTCCTGGGGTTCCTCAATGGCGCTCCTCTTTTAATGGGGGCACTCATGTGGATGCGCTCCCGAGTCACTAAATTTGATTGACGGCAGCGGGAGCCAATATCTCCAGCTGCTGTGCCCATCCCAGTCGCTAGAATGATTTGGTTCAGCCTGGTAAGCTAAATGGGGGGGGTTCTGCTGCACTACACGGAATTCATGAGTTTACAACCCCTTTATTGCAGAGAATGCCTTAAAGGGGTTTTGTAAACCTTCGGTTTTTCACCTTAATGCATTTCTATGTATTAAGGTGAAAAACCTTCTGATGTGCAGCTGCCCCCAGAGCCCCCTTTACTTGCCTAAAACCGATCGTTTCAGCGACCGGGACAAGCACAACAGCTCCATCTGCTTTATTAAGTCTTCATTGTATAGACTGATAGCAGCAGGTGCCACTGGCTCCTGCTGCTGTCAATCAAATCCAGTGACACAGGAGCCGGGGGCAGGGCCGAGTTCTGCTGTCTGTCAATGGACACAGCAGCGGCACTCGGGAGCGTGCCCCCATGGACAGCGGCTCTCTGTGGGGGCACACGCGAGAAGAGGAGTCGGGAGCACCCGCTGGGGGACCCCAGAAGAGGAAGATTGGTGCCGCTCTGTGCAAAACCCTTGCACAGAAGTGGTAAGGATAACTTTACAGCCCCTTTAACCACTTCCAGAACGCCCACCTTCATTATACGGCGGTACTTTGAAGAGGAATATTGTTATGGCAGCAGCTGGCATCCTCTTCAGCACGTGGTCCACTTTCAGATAAGTGGTCTCTGTGGCGGATTCGCCACAAGATCACTTTTTATCGCTAGGGGTAGAGAGGGGGGGGGCTTCCGCCGTGCTCCGGAGCCCTCTGCCGCTTACCGTAAGCCGATCCGATCCTGTGTCCTCTGTGGTATGGAGCGGAGTGAGGGGAAGATGGCCCCCACCCGGCTCTATACCAATTGCAGGGCGGAAGCGACATAAAAATGTCACTTCCGCCCATAGCTCTTAAAGCAACTTTATTTTTTTATTGCTTTTTAGTGTAAATATGAGATCTGAGGTGTTTTTGATCTCATATTTAAGAAGTCCTGTCATGCTTTTTTTTTTTTTTTTCTATTACAGGGGATGTTTACATAATATTTGGGGGTTCTAAGTAATTTCTAGCAAAAACAAAAATGATTTTAACTTGTAAACCACAAGTTTGAAAAATAGGTCTGGTCTTAAAGGGGTTATAAAGGTAAAAATATATATATTTTTCCCTCTAAATGGCTTCCTTTACCTTAGTGCAGTCCTCCTTCACTTACCTCATCCTTCCATTTTGCTTTTAAATGTCCTTATTTCTTCTGAGAAATCCTCACTTCCTGTTCTTCTGTCTGTAACTACACACCGTAATGCAAGGCTTTCTCCCTGGTGTGGAGTGTCGTGCTTTCCCCCTCACTTGGACTACCGGAGAGTCAGGACTCTCTCTACGTTGCAGATAGAGAAAGGAGCTGTGTGTTATTGGGCGTTATCCTGACTCTACTGCAGTCCAAGGGAGTGGGCAAACACGACACTCCACACCAGGGAGAAAGCCTTGCATTACTGTGTGTAGTTACAGACAGAAGAACAGGAAGTGAGGATTTCTCAGAAGAAATAAGGACATTTAAAAGCAAAATGGAAGGATGAGGCAAGTGAAGGAGGACTGCGCTAAGGTAAAGGAAGCTATTTAGGGAATTTTCTTTTTACCTTTACAACCCCTTTAAAGTGGTTAAGGTGAAAAAAAAAAACCTTCTGCCCTTTTTAGAATTTCTTTAATACCTGTGAGAGTTATACTTACACTTTACTATGCATGCAAACATCAGATGTTCCATCCCTTTTAAAGCTGAGCTCCAGGCTAAACGCAGAGGGCTCAAATTGCTAAAACGGGAGAGTGCAAAATCTTGTGCAGCTCTGCATAGAAACCAGTCCACTTCCAGTTTTTTTTTTTTTTTTTTTGTCGACTCTTTATTGAACAAGCTGAAGATGGTTGACGACCATGCAGAGCTGCACCAGGTTTTGCACTCTCCAGTTTTAGTAAATCAACCCCAAATTGTCTGAATACAAGGGTCATGCATTATTTAATCTTCCAGATTTGTGTAGTAATTCAACATGAACAAATCTCCTACACTTTACCTGTGTGCATAATTTTGGGTATTAAAGTGGTTGTAAACCCTTGGGGGGTGGGGGGATTCCCTGTATAACCGAGGCATAATGCGCTAGTAGGTCTCTGCACAGACTATGTACAGCACAGTGATTTATATCATTGCCTCCTTACAGTAATGAATGCGTTTTTGTCCCCAGAGTTTAGCTTTGAGTATTTCCATAATGTTTTGGCAATTCCAATGACCTGTTTTGTTGTGTTTTTTTTGTTTATAGGTGATGTTGGTAATTATTATTATGGGCAGGGGCATCCAATGAAACCTCACAGGATAAGAATGACCCACAATCTACTTCTTAATTATGGATTGTACAGGAAGATGGAAATCTATGTAAGTGCTAATTGAACTGATGCTAACAGTTTGGTATACCAGACAGTAAAAAGAAAAATCCTGTTTTTATTTTAATTATATATGATTACATAGACAATTTTCTAACTTTACACAAGTCCTTCCTTTTAAATATACTTGTATGTGAAAAAAAATTATTTTGGCAATATGATTGCCCAGGAATTTTTTTTTTTCATGTAGGATTTAGTACTAGCTAGTCAGAGTTGTTATGCCATCTAGTGGCAACAAGATTAAGTACAAGATGAGTATAAATGTTCTAGAAAAACAAAATGTGTCCCTAGTTTTTTCTAACAATATGGTAATGACCAATTTCACCTTTTAGGAAAAGCAATAAATGCACGTTTTTGCCAATTTTAAATGTACACTGGAGAGGAGCCCAATCCCACTGTCGCAGGAGAAGGGGCTCTGAGGGTGAAGGGGAAAGGAGCTACAACAACAAGTTGAACTCTAAATACAGGTGTAACATGTTCTGTAATGCGAACATATCCTTAACCACGTATGACGTCCTGGACTTTGAGTGGGGATATCTAAATGATGGCTGCAGGCATCAATTCAGAGATCCTCTTTTTCAGATGGCGATTCTGTGCACTGTAAGAACAATCATAGCAGCAGTTCAGCCACTTGATCGTGCTTACAGGCGGCAGAAGGGGACATCTCTTCCCGATGCCCTCTGGTGCTTCTCCGAGCTTGCCCATGCAATTGGCGAGCTGGAGAACGAATTGGTCGCCGCTAGAACTTAGTCATAGAGACTTCTGGTCACCAGTCATCTCTATGACCCTAGGAAACCCGGGCGCGACGTTATGATATCACGCCCAGCGGAAGTAAAAAAATAAATTTATCTATTTTTTAATCTCGGTCTTTCCAGCCTGGAGGCGAGATGTGGATTCTTAGACCCCACATCTCTCCATAAAAAGGACATGTCATGCACTATTCCTATTACGAAGATGTTTACATTCCTTATAATGGGAATAAAAGTGATTAATTAAAAAAAAAAAAAAAGTTTAAGCGTGTAAAAATAAAGGTAAAATAGAGAATTTAAAGCGCCTCTGTCTCCACGTGCTTGCGCACAGAAGCGAACGCTTACGCAAGTTGTGCCCGTGTATGTAAACCGTGTTCAAATCACACATGTGAGGTATCGCCACATGCGTTGGCGCAACAACAATTCTAGACCAAGTGATTCAAGGAGGAGAGGGGTTGGTTAAAGAACCTGGGGAAAGAGTTGAGAGGAGAGAAGAAAAGGGGAGAGAAAAGAGAAATAAGAAAGAAGAAAAGAAGGGGAGAGGAGGAGAGAAAAGGGCGTAGGGGGAGAAAAGTTGGAAACACAAGGATAGCACTCACATGGGCCACATCTGTAATAATATTAGGGGAGAAACAATATCAAGCAAGTGGACATTGATGGTCAGACTTTAAGGCCAAGGAAGTATGGTTTTGTAAAAATATATAATTTAATAGCATATAAATTAAACAGGATATACATAAAATAAATAAGTTCAAGAAAAATTATCACAAATTCATCAACAGTAAATGACCACTGTACATTCCTCCGAAGTCGCCAACGCACGTTTCGCCGTGGGGCTTCTTCAGGGCGAAGATGAGGAATATATAGTTAGCAGAGAGATAGAAACTTATATGGCTGGTGGTCCCTCGATGGGTGCGTCCACGGGGCATATAAGATGGAAATATACCAAGTCGGGAGGTAAGCTTTAGGCACAAGCTTCCATATATCGAAAATCTTAGGTGAGTCGAAAGAGTCAAGACTGCAAGTCCAAGAGGTGGAAGATATGTACCACAGGAAGAGTTAATACTCGGACTATTTTTATGAAGTCCTGAGCACACTGAGACAGCAGATGGCAGTATAACAGCAATGTGGAGGGGCTTACATAGAGAAACCCTTTCTGTAGCAGCCTTTGTATGGGGCTTTTGTACAGGCCCTATAACTGATTGCAGTAATGCGTCTGTGTCCCAGGGTGTACACACGGCAACACCGTGTGTACACCCTGGGACACAGACGCATTACTGCAATCAGTTATAGGGCCTGTACAAAAGCCCCATACAAAGGCTGCTACAGAAAGGGTTTCTCTATGTAAGCCCCTCCACATTGCTGTTATACTGCCATCTGCTGTCTCAGTGTGCTCAGGACTTCATAAAAATAGTCCGAGTATTAACTCTTCCTGTGGTACATATCTTCCACCTCTTGGACTTGCAGTCTTGACTCTTTCGACTCACCTAAGATTTTCGATATATGGAAGCTTGTGCCTAAAGCTTACCTCCCGACTTGGTATATTTCCATCTTATATGCCCCGTGGACGCACCCATCGAGGGACCACCAGCCATATAAGTTTCTATCTCTCTGCTAACTATATATTCCTCATCTTCGCCCTGAAGAAGCCCCACGGCGAAACGTGCGTTGGCGACTTCGGAGGAATGTACAGTGGTCATTTACTGTTGATGAATTTGTGATAATTTTTCTTGAACTTATTTATTTTATGTATATCCTGTTTAATTTATTTATATGCTATTAAATTATATATTTTTACAAAACCATACTTCCTTGGCCTTAAAGTCTGACCATCAATGTCCACTTGCTTGATATTGTTTCTCCCCTAATTCTAGACCAAGATCTCCTCTGTAAACAATTTAAAGTGTCGCCTATGGGAATTTTTTAGTTACAAGTTTGGCACCATTCTACGAGTGTGCAAGACTTTCTAGGTATCTATTTACTCATCGTAACATCATCTTTCCCATTATACAAAACAATTGGGCTAATTTTGCGGTTTGAAAAATTTGGGCGCAAATACCCTGTGGTGTAAAAAGTTGCAACGATCTCCGTTTTATTCACTAGAGTCTCTGCTAAAAAATATTTTATATGTATGTTTGGGGGTTCTACATTTTCTAGCAAAAATAACCTTTTGACCCCCCCCCCCTCCCCCCCAATGACTAATGTTGGTGTCTTTTGAAGAATGCGCACAGTTTTAAATGGGAGTTCTATGTACAAGCAACCAGGGAAGTGTTGTCTAAATGGTAGCACCTATTCACTGTAAATTGTAGCTTTGCTTTACTTGCAGGCTTCAGTGTTTCCCTGTCATTCATTGCCAGAGCAGTCTTTGGGAAAATCTACATGGTGGCTTTTAGTGCAAAAGTGTGTGTGTGTGTGTGTGTGTGTGTGTGTGTGTGTGTGTGTGTTCTTCTTCTACAGTCACTGAGAGCAGTATTTAACTATATCGCACTGTGACCGACTGCATCAAGTGCTTAGTGAAATATGTTGCCAATATTGTTGTTTAAAATAAATAATTTCTCATCCTACCAGAGACCACA
Source organism: Rana temporaria (assembly GCF_905171775.1). Taxonomy (NCBI): domain Eukaryota; kingdom Metazoa; phylum Chordata; class Amphibia; order Anura; family Ranidae; genus Rana; species Rana temporaria. The sequence goes on along the minus strand of NC_053490.1, from coordinate 273,648,181 downwards.
CAAAGCCAGTGCTGAAGAAATGACAAAATATCACAGTGATGATTACATTAAATTTCTGCGTTCCATCCGGCCAGATAACATGTCTGAATACAGCAAACAGATGCAAAGATGTACGTTCTTTCTCAATACCTTGTTTGGTACAGTATGTCCACATGTATAGTTCAGGATCAGGTGTCACAGGTGTTTATGCACTGACATCTGCTTCCTATCTCCTGTGAATGGTGTTTTCAAACTATGCCTTCACTATTTTAATCCATAAAAAGTATTGGCGGTAACTGGGTTTGGTGTTCCATATAGGGGCTTCATCGGTTACACTTTTGTAATGTATTTTTGCTGAGATCCATGATCCTTATATGTACAGATGGAGGGGTACTTTTTGAACACTTGACCAAAGAGTTTGAGATATTATATACATTTTTTTTCCCCCCCACATACGTGAGGGGAAATTCACTCCTGTAAAGGTTATTATTGGAAAAAGGTGTCTCCACTGATGCTTTATCACCAGTCCATGTTTCCCTAACGACCCAAAATCCAATTGTCATTGGGACAGGGGTGATAACCCTTCCCTATGCAAAAAGCTTAAATTAGATTTCTTGGCTGGAGCTACCAAAAAAAAATGTACCTGTTCCAAATTAGATTCAACTTGAGGACAAACCTACAGATCCTGTCTTTATTATTTTTTTTGGTAACCCAGGGACTGTGTCTCTCAAAATTTGCCATAGCAATGTTTAAAAATGATAAAGGGTGTGTATGATTACGCGCAAAGGAGAAAAATACCAGCAGGGGAAAAAAATATATAATGTGGTAAATCAAGAGAACTGCTACAGATTACCACCACCTAGGTGGAGAAAATGAATGAAGGAGAAAAATAAGTAGGTGTGGCGCTGTTCAATGGATTATAATTGACTCTCAATGTGGTGGTGATGTAATGTGGGTGTGAATGTAACGCACGGATAAGCCACACTTGCTGTGATCACTTTGTGAAGAGGGAAAACTAACAGTGATTACTTTTCACGAGCACTTTCTTGAACTGTATTGAATGCTCTATTGAATTTATTTCACCCAGAGATCATTTACATTAGAGATCACTTTTCACAAGCACTTTTTGGCCTTTTTTTAATATCTAATTGGTACTTTTTGGAATATCTAATTGGTATCTTTTCTGGACTTATTTGAATGCTCAATAGGAGTTTAACTTTTAAAACTTGTATTAATTTATTTCTGATTTACATGCACATGTTTATGTTCACTTATAATTTGTCATAATTTTGCACATTATTTACTGGTGTTACATTCACACCCAAATTGCATCACCACCACAATTATAATCCATTGAACGGCACCACACCTACTTATTTTTCTCCTTCAATGTTTAAAAATGGTGCATTAAGGTATCAACATGATGGGTGGGAGTTATGTTCACCGAATCTGCCAGATATTCGCATTATGAGAAGGAAGAACCAGTTTGTAGATCTAAAGCAGAAGGGAGAGCCAGGGTATGTCCTAAGCCAGTGGTTCTCAACCTGGGGGTCGACTGATGATTTGCCAGGTGTCATCGACTCCTGGGCTATTCCTGAAGCCCACAACGCTCTCCCAGCAGGGCTGTTCCTGGAGCCTGTGGCTGCCCAGCTAGGCTGTTACTGGAGCCTGTGGCTTCCCATTCAGCCTCTTCGCAGCCACCCATTCAGTTCACGGCATGGCTGGAGGGCAGAGACAAGAGGTCAGCTGACTGGTGAGGAATGTGAAGTGGGAGGGGCTGGAGGAGACCCCATCTCCTGATTTCAGAATAGGTGTCACTGCTACGAGACACCACAAAGTCGGAGACAGTGTAGCTGGAGATAGTGAGTAACACCACCTGTGATTATTTTGCCATTAGAAGTCCCCACTACAATTCTCAGATCAGATGATGACCTGGATCAAGAGCACCTAAGTTGGGTGATCAGGACCCCCCCCCCCCCCCCCCCCAGCATTACCACCCATCTCAACTCCCTGCCAGCACTGCCATGGGATAGAGTGAGATCCAAGGGAAAGAAAGGAGAACAAAGAGTGGTACATCCTAAAATGTACCAAAAGGGGTTTTAACACTGTACGAGTGGAAGGGACTCGGGGAGTGCTAAATGTCCGTGGGTTAGGGTTGCAAATGTCTTGACTTGGGTGCTGACAACCCACGCTACGAAAATAATTTTACTGTTGGGGGTCCCCACAAGGGGTCAGGGCACTAGGTTGAGAACCCCTGTCCTAGGCAAATATGGTTGACCTTGTATACATTTATTAATGCAAACTATACATAGAAACTAGGCTTCCTTCTTGACCATTGAGGGACACAAGAAGATTCAGATAATGTCAGGTTATACTCCGGCCTACAGGTGGATTGAACACTGGCAAATTTGTATACCAGCCTCAGCATAACCCCTCTGCTACCCATCATGCCTCCAGGGTGTTTTTTTTTTTTTTGTCCTAGTTACTTGGAGGATAGATGTTCTCTACAATTCTTTATTCAACCATCGCTGCTTGAACTTGTCTCTATGCTGATCCAGATAGCTGCTTTCTTAAGCCTGATATTTGATCTTAAAGGCAAAGCTCCTTTAGCTACGCATGAAGTGAGATTGGCAGCCTGAGCCTGGCCTCCAGACAGGCCACGCACCCAACGTGTGTTGCTCCACCCCTTGGAGCTTAATCATGGGGAGCATGATTAAGCTCCCAACGGGGCGGAGCAAAATGTGTTGGGCATGGCCGGATTTCAGGCTGAGGATGCCATTCATGTCACTTCATGCACCTTGGTCTGCTTCATGATGTGCAGCTTATGGAACTTTTCCTTTGACTTTGCTGCAGCTTGGAGCCAGGGCTAGCTCCCTGTCCCTGCCTGCACTTACAGCCATCTAGTTTGACTTTTCCTCTCTACTTGAGCGACACCTAATTTTTGTTATTGTCACACTCATATTTGCTTACCATACATGGACCCCCCTGGACTGGATGTGAGGGGCTAGCACAGAATGTGACCTTTGCACACAGTGTTCCACATTGTGCGTGCTGGTTTCTAGGCCTTCGTATGCTGGTAAGATTTAGCCATAGAGCGTGTTCCAGGTCCAGAGACATTGCATTCTCTGGGCTTAACCTCATCTTAGAATCAAAGCTGTGTGGGCTGATGCACCAAACAATATTTTATTTGCATCTTTGGGTGCCTATGAAATTTCCTGATACTAACGGTTCTTTACTGACCCGCAGTTGGCATCATTCCCCCCGTGCATGCTGTCCCAAGTGATGAACTGAGCACTCTAGTTAAGATGCTGCTGCCACATACTAAGGGCATTTGCCTTCCTTGGCCCCTATGCCCAATACTGCGATAAGGGTGCCATGGAAGTCAATAGAGCTCAAAGTCAGAGGTCATCTAAGCCCTCAAAAGCATTTTGCATGAAGTTACCCACACTCTTCTATACGTTATTGGCTGATTGTGAACCCTGCTGGTTCTTTGTATAGTTGTCTCAATGTCATTCTGTTGCAGAGAATGTAGTTCATATATTTGATCACTGCACTCCAGATTTTTTTATTTTTTTTTATGGCTAATCAAGAGAGAAATTCAAAGTATTGAGTTTTAACTCTATAAGCTGTACTGTTGGTGTGATGTGGAGGGTGGATGCAGAATCCAAATCTCAATATGACCTCTATTGCACTTTGTCTTGGTCAAAAGGCAGAGACGCGATCAATATGAGATGTATTGGATTGATGTGTAATGACAGTAAATTTTAAAACGCACAAGTCCAAAACACAGTGCTCCAATGGTGAACAAATTTTAAGAGACACTGAAGAAATCACTTGATACTTCTATACAGAGAATAAAGCAAACAATGCCGCTTACCGGATTTGCTGGATCTCAAATTGTAGAGATCCCTTGATGACCCTCCTCCCATGGGTTCATCCGATGCAGGGATCCTAGTAATACAACAAACTCTCCCGCGGTATGGTTATCCTGTATTTGCAACAGTATACTTATCCAGGAAATCTCCAGCAATGGGATAAATCATAGGATGGAAAAGAGAGGCTTCATGGTGCAGTACTCCAGATTAACTTTTTAATAACTTGAGGTGATTGTAGCCGTGCTGGTGCAATTGTGACAGAGAAAATTGAGTACTGTACATGATACTTTTGCACTAACATATCATTTTTCATGGACGTGCTTTTCGGGATGTGTCCCCCTTTCTTCAAGGTCCAAGCGGTACGGATTCATAAAAGTTTTAGCAGAAGGTAAAATGTTAAAAAAAAAAAAAAAAACTTAAATGTTTTGCTTGGGCACCAACATCCAAAAAAGCCATTGAATGGTACATTCAAGTGCCGATATTCCACCATACACATTTTAGAATTATTATATAAAAGCATTTGAAGTAAACCTGTAGTCTGAAAGTACGAAATGCTGGCCCTCTCCTTTTCTACAGAATAACTGTCCACTGGATCAGCAAGGAAGTATGAAGATTAGGTAGTTATAATGTACAAGTTGTTGCAGATTAGTTGTTCTGTCTTCTACATGCTTTTCCAGGACAGTGGCAGAAAGTATTGAAAGCAGATGGCAACATGAATAAAATGGAAGCACCTAGGGGTGCATACATATAGTTTTAAATGTTCTTATAAGCACTGGAGGCTCTTTAAACTGTGGACTGTTCTTTTATGGGATTCCTGACTGCTGGTAAGTCAACTACTGGTCTTCCTTCTGCATCTTGTTGGTGGTCCCTGCAGTGATACTGTGAGGGTAGGACAGCCTTCAGAATTACCAAGGTGTTGGGGCTTGTGAAAATGTTTTGAAACTGTAAACAGGGACCTCTAGGTGCATCATATCACTTTGATGGTATTATTTCAACAATAGAAAATTTGTTTGTAACCAATGTTTTATTCCCACAGTTAATGTCGGAGAAGACTGTCCTGTGTTTGATGGTCTCTTTGAGTTCTGCCAGTTGTCAACAGGTGGATCTGTTGGTGAGTATTTTATTTTGCTTCCAAAAGTGTCTGGAGATAATACATTTTTTGAGCTTTGTCACATCCCCCATATTCAAAGATTGGTAAGCCTATGCTGTATTTACTCCCTTTTTTTTTTTTTTTTTTTTTTTTTTTTAACTATTTTTTTATTCTTTTACAGCAAGCTCTGTTAAACTAAACAAGCAGCAAACGGACATTGCCGTAAACTGGGCAGGTGGACTTCATCATGCCAAGAAATCTGAGGCATCTGGCTTTTGCTATGTCAATGACATCGTGCTTGCCATTCTGGAACTTCTTAAGTATGTATTCATTGCTATGCGAACAATTTTTTTTTTTTTTTTTTTTTTTTTTTATGCCTGTTTTTTTTTTATTTAATTATTTTTCTTTCTAGGTATCATCAGAGAGTACTGTACATTGATATTGATATTCATCATGGTGATGGTGTGGAAGAAGCTTTTTACACCACAGACAGAGTCATGACTGTTTCTTTTCATAAATATGGAGAATATTTTCCAGGGACTGGGGATCTGAGGGTAAGTGTTAAAAATATAATACATGTGGTTGCTGTATTAAGTGGCTATTTTAGGAGGTCACCAAATGCAAAACCTGATATTTGCCCCATGAAAAAAAACACTTTATACATGCCTGTCGGTCCATTTGCTAAAACTTCAAGCTTCAGCAGAGCTCCCAGGACTGATCCGATTTAACACTTAAGTGCCTTGAATAGCATGTCCTCCTTTAACCGATTTTGGCTTCTCATGGTGGCCCCTGCGTAACTTTTATCCTTTAATGACTGAAGGGCAGCATGTGAATACGTCAGACGTTTGCTTTTTTAGATTTTCCCAAAAATGGGAGTGGGGGGGGGAACTTCCCTGAAAGGGATTGGGGGGGGGGGGGGGGCTGGAGAGTGGAGGTTGGGTCCCCAGAGACTGAGTTGACATGTGGACTGGATCAAGGGGTCTAGGGTGGGTGTCCAAGGAGACTGGTAAGTGTGCAATAGCACAGGAAACCAGGAAGTAAAAGGGGTGCCAGAGGGATGGCTAAGCCTGTAAGACCATAAGGGGTGTTCTATGCACCTGAATTACATTGAGGCAACTATCTAAAGAACCAGCAGGGTTCACAATTGGCCAATAATTTATAGAAGAGTGTGCAACTTCACGCAAAATTATTTTCTGAGGGCTTAGATGACCTCTGACTTTGAGCTCTATGGACTTCCATGGCACCCTAGACTTTAAGCCCTTTATGTTCCTCAGGCCTTAAAATGTGGCAAAAAAAAAACCTTTCTGACAGTGAAAGGGTTAAATATAGCTTGCAGGTGTTTTAATGAGTTTAGCTAACATCAGTATCTGAATTTAGCATTTTTTTTTTTTGTTGCATTGGGTTGTTGGCAAGCAAATATTTCCTACATGTGGGGTGACTCTTTAACCACTTAACCCCCGGACCATATTGCTGGTAAATGACCGGGCCACTTTTTGCGATTCGGCACTGCGTCGCTTTAACGGACAATTGTGCGGCGTGGCTCCCAAACAAAATTGTTGTCCTTTTTTCCCCACAAATAGAGCTTTCTTTTGGTTGTATTTGATCACCTCTGCGGTTTTTAGTTTTTGCGCTATAAACAAAAATAGAGCGACAACTTTTTTTTTTTTTAATCGGTACTGCGACACTATGGCGGACCATTGGCATTTTTATAGCGATCAGTGCTTATATAAATGCATTGATTACTATAAAAATGCCACTGGCAGGGAAGGGGTTAAGTATGTTCCCTAGGTGTGTTCTAACTGGGGGGGGTGGGGACTGACATGGGGAAATGACAGATCGCTGTTCATACATTGTATGAACAGACGATAAGTCATTTCTCCCCCTGACAGGACCAGGAGCTGTGTTTACACACACAGCTCCGGGTTCTCGCTCTGTAACGAGCGATCGCGGATGCCCGGGCACGCGCATCGGCGCCAGGGGCCAGTGGTGGGCGCGCGCCCCTATTGGCTGAACGGCGTGATGACGTAGATCTATGTGATCTGCGGCGGCTGGTTGGCAAGCAGTTAAAGGAAATTAAATCTGGTGTTGAAAGAAGCCCACAGCGTTTAATTGTCAGGAAAGTTTATAAAACGGTTCCTTTATCTCAAATCGCATGTTTGGGTGGGTACCTTCATTTTCAATGGCACCTAAAATGCGTTTGTTTGCTGCACGATAATTGTGTCAAAACTGCAACAATGCAAAGCTTGTTGCCCAAGCTTTGCATTGTTGTGGATTGCTGTGCAAATATTGCAGCAGAACGCCTCATTTAGGTGCCAATGAATGGCACCTGAACTTTTTGTGATTGTGAGCAGAATTGCTGCGATTTTTGCCCAAAATGTAAAGTTTGAATGGAGCATTGGTGATGTCTGCAGTTGAAATTTTTATTGCGCGCCCCACCCTTTTTTTTTTTTTTGTGTGTTGTATAACACAACATTCAGTTCCTGATGACACAGTACATGTAGGGCTAGAGCCTTAACACTGACGTTTCAAGCCACCTGGGGGAGTGTTTAAAAAATTTACAGTACAATAATGGGCACCATTGAAAGTAGTGTGGGGGGTTTTTTCCCCCCATTTTCTTGCAGTTTTGTGTGACTCAAATTGCATCTAAAGTCACACTAGTGTGAACTGAGCCTAAATGTCCTGACAGTTATTTTGGGTATCTCTTTGAGATCTCGCTTTTTGAATGCCTCGGTCTGCACACTTGCTGTTGGCGCTATGGTATAAATTGTAACTCCTGGCAGGTGGTGCGAATTGCAGCTCTGTTTTTACAGCGAACTGACTAAGTGTTTTTCAGGTCAGGATTTTATCGTGTTTACAACTGAATATCATGTGCGATTCGGAAGCATTCCCATAATAGTCAATGGGCTTGACTTGGCACCTGTGCCAGACTACACTGCTCAGAAAACTGACAGAACCTTTTGCACAAACATATGTGAACAGATCCAATAGAAAGCAATGTTCTGTCACACATCACGCAAATTGGATGTGGTTCAAAACACATCAAATTTGCATGTGTGAACCTAGCCACAGGGTGGCTACACTGTAGATTCAGGGTAATGATGTAGTGGAAGATCCGAGTTTAAGCAGAGAAGAAAATGGGTGTTTATTAAGAGGTTGTGGCAAACGGGAGTCTTTGTCCAGGCAGAGGCTGAGGTCCGTGGCTGGCAAGAATATGACTAAAAACAAGTAGATTTGGCAGTTGAAGCAGAAGATATGGGCAGAGTCAGGCAATGTAGGTCAGTAACCACAAAGGCAGAACGGTAATCTCATAAATTAAGTAGTTGGCAAGAAGCGGCATCGGCCACTGTGAGGGAAGGCGTTTAAATGTCCCCCATCGCCTGTGTGCACACCCAGCATAAAGATGAGTTTACTAAAGTTACGAAAATTCTCGTTGCGGTTGCACTCTAACAAATGCGTGCCTAACCAGTCACAGGCTAAATGTCATGATCTGGCACATGAGACCAGCTGAAAAAAACAGGCTGGACAAGGTTCCAGGAGGAACATGGACCTTTAAGATACTGTAACACACTGGGGGTTTCCTGCTTTTCCTTTTGTGTGTGATGGAGGGCCAGAGCACCCAAAACTCCCAGGTGGACAGAAACTGAGTTTGAAATTATGGTGAGATTTCACCGTTTTAGTATCCAAAACACAAGAAGGCAGAGGCTGGCTCATTCCACCAGGCTGCTCTTATTATACCCCTTAACTCCTGCTTTCATTCTGAAAGGGATTTGTTAAATTAAAATGGCATACCTTAAATCACTGATTTTATTGTTAAATAGGATATCGGGGCTGGAAAAGGTAAATACTATGCAGTAAACTACCCATTGCGAGATGGCATTGATGATGAATCCTATGAAGCCATATTTAAACCGGTAAGTGTACATGTTGGTGATCAGAAGATAATTTGTAATGACAGTAAAATCAAGTTTTGTTCAAGCTGGCTCATGTCCTATTCTGCAACTTTTCTTTTGCCTATTAGGTCATGACTAAGGTTATGGAAATGTACCAGCCTAGTGCTGTTGTCCTGCAGTGTGGTGCAGATTCACTTTCTGGGGACAGACTTGGGTGCTTTAATCTAACTATCAAAGGTGAGTCTCCGATTAATTTTGCTTAAACTAGTATGTGATTTTATCTCACTTACTGCAAACTTTTTATTGTCAAATGGTAGTGTGTGTGTGTGTGTGTGTGTGTGTGTGTGTGTGTGTGTGTGTGTGTGTGTGTGTGTGTGGTTTTTTTTTATTCTCTTGTAAAATATTCTCCACACGCTTCAGCCATCATATCGTGTAGTTAAAGCGGAGGTCAACACAAAAATGGAACCTTTGCTACGGGGGCTCACCTTCCGTTTGCAAATTTCAGGGGGGAGAAGATATTTGCACCCACTTCCAGGCATAGCTGCATTATCTGCGGGTATCTATGCCATGTCTGGCGACACCCCCCCGTTGTCTTCTAGGAAACGCACAGGTCCCAGAAGACCGCAGAGACCATTCAGATTGCACTGCGCAACTCGCGCAGTAGGGAACCAGGAAGTGAAGCTGCAAGGCTTCACTTCCTGATTCCCTTACCGAAGATGGCGACGGCAGCATCCAAGAGCCGAGAGGTAGATCGGCTTGGGGTGCCAACATCGCAGGCGCGTTGGTCAGGTAAGTGTCCTTATTTTAAGTCAGTAGCTGCAGTGATTGTAGCTGCTGACTTAAAAAAATAAAATAAAACTGCAGACCTTTAATGTGTGCAAATGTGTTTATCCCAAAACGACAATGGGTGGTAAAAAAAAAAAATTCAAAGCAATGCAAGTGTTGTCATGAGCCTTTTCAACTGCATAGCGTTCATTGAAGCCTACCAACAATGCTGCCTCTGTGTACAGTGGGTACCAGTGAGGGCACAGATCCTCTTAACTTACAGTTGTGGTTTGAGCATGTTCTGCATTGCTTTTGCTAAATGATTCTGCAGCTGTAACAGAATATTTTAAATATATATATTGCCGAGTTTTTCAGCACTTTTCTTTTGGGCTGAAAATGCCACACTCAGCTTATACTCGAGTCACCTTTTTGCGCCTGATCTCCCGGACTTTGGGAACTCGATACCGGCCGTAGGTCCCCTGGACCCCAAACTTGGCACACACTTAGCCCCACTCTTCCTCTACAAGAGTGCAAATTTATTTTTATTTATTTTCAAATCCGGGAACCCCTTCCATAGACTCCCATGTTAAACATCAGTCTAGTCATGGGCACAGTGAGGCATGCAGATGGACACCCTAGGCCAGTGATGGCGAACCTTTTTGAGCCCGAGTGCCCAAACCGCGACACAAGAGCAATTTATTTCTTGCAAAGTGCCAACACAGAATTAAACCTTCCAGCGGCTCTGTACAGAGGTTGGGACTTATCTAAATGAGCCCCAAGGGACTAGAAATGGACGATTCTGCCAGATTCGCTCAGACTGCAGGGATTAGGAATGCATTGTGCAACATACACTGACCATTACACTCACCTACCTGACCATTACACTCACCTACCTGACCATTACACTCACCTACCTGACCATAACACTCACTTACCTGACCATTACACTCACTTACCTGACCATTACACTCACCTACCTGACCATTACACTCACCTACCTGACCATAACACTCACTTACCTGACCATAACACTTACCTGACCATTACACTCACTTACCTGACCATTACACTCACTTACCTGACCATAACACTCACTTACCTGACCATAACACTCACTTACCTGACCATAACACTCACTTACCTGACCATTACACTCACTTACCTGACCATTACACTCACCTACCTGACCATTACACTCACCTACCTGACCATAACACTCACTTACCTGACCATAACACTTACCTGACCATTACACTCACTTACCTGACCATTACACTCACTTACCTGACCATAACACTCACTTACCTGACCATAACACTCACTTACCTGACCATAACACTCACTTACCTGACCATTACACTCACTTACCTGACCATAACACTTACCTGACCATTACACTCACTTACCTGACCATTACACTCACTTACCTGACCATTACACTCACTTACCTGACCATTACACTCACTTACCTGACCATAACACTTACCTGACCATTACACTCACTTACCTGACCATAACACTCACTTACCTGACCATAACACTCACTTACCTGACCATAACACTCACTTACCTGACCATTACACTCACTTACCTGACCATAACACTTACCTGACCATTACACTCACTTACCTGACCATTACACTCACTTACCTGACCATTACACTCACTTACCTGACCATAACACTCACTTACCTGACCATTACACTCACTTACCTGACCATAACACTCACTTACCTGACCATAACACTCACTTACCTGACCATTACACTCACTTACCTGACCATTACACTCACTTACCTGACCATTACACTCACTTACCTGACCATTACACTCACTTACCTGACCATTACACTCACTTACCTGACCATTACACTCACTTACCTGACCATTACACTCACTTACCTGACCATTACACTCACTTACCCGACTATTACACTCACCTACCTGACACATGCAATGACACCAATAATGAGGCACAATGTTTTCCAATGACACCAATAATGAGGCACAATGTTCCCTAATGACACCAATAATGAGGCACAATGTTCCCTAATGACACCAATAATGAGGCACAATGACACCAATAATGAGGCAATGACACCAATAATGAGGCAATGACACCAATAATGAGGCACAATGTTCCCTAATGACACCAATAATGAGGCACAATGACACCAATAATGACAAAAAATGGGAGAGCACAATGTTTTCCAATGACACCAATAATGAGGCAATGACACCAATAATGAGGCACAATGACACCAATAATGAGGCACAATGACACCAATAATTAGGTACAATGTTCCCTAATGACACCAATAATGAGGCACAATGACACCAATAATGAGGCAATGACACCAATAATGAGGCAATGACACCAATAATGAGGCACAATGACACCAATGACGACAACAATGATGGGGCACAATGTTTCCTAATGAAACCAATAATGAGGCTGAATAACACCAATGATGACACATGTTTCCCAATGACAGTAATGAGGCTGTTCTTTTTGCACAATTGATTATTTGCTGAGCTAGCACCTGATATCTGAGAGTGGGGCAGGCTTAGGACTAACAAGATAACTGTACCGTACACTGCACATTAACTCCTGTCTCCCAGTGTCTGACCTTGCTCCAGCAGCTCATTATTCCCGCCGAAAGGCTCCTCTGATTCCAGCCGTGTGTGCTCCCAGTCACGTCACCGCTGATTTGTGCGGTGTGGATGAGACAGCTTCTTTGATTGGATCAGAGTGCGTGCGCACACACGCACGCACATCACTCCCGGGAGTTTCTTCTTTGTCACTCCCACTCAGACACGTCATCAATAGCCCTAGAGAACTGTGGGAGTTGTAGTTTGCGGTGCGGTGGGGACAAATGGATTTTAGTGTGTTCTTTTCAATTTTTCATGGCGTGTGGCGTGCCCACCGAAACAGCTTGCCGTGCCAGGAGCGGCACGCGTGCCACGCGTTCGCCATCACTGCCCTAGGCTTACACTCACGTCTAAGTTTTCCCATTTTTTTTTGTGGTAAAATTGGGTGCCTTGGCTTATATTTGGGTCGGCTTATACTCGAGTATATACGGTAACTATTTTTTTATTAAATGATGTGTTTTGTTTTGTTTTCAGGACATGCTAAGTGTGTGGAGTTTATGAAGACCTTCAATCTACCATTGCTGATGCTGGGTGGAGGTGGCTACACCATTAGAAATGTTGCCCGATGTTGGACATTCGAGACAGCTGTGGCTCTAGACACAGAAATTCCCAATGGTTAGTACAGTGGTTCTGCATTTTACAGCATGCTATTTTGCTTGTATGGGCAAGGTGGTTCCATGCTAATCGGTTCAGTCAAAGGGCATGGTATAGGACAAATGCCTGTATGACTCTTGTTGCAACAAACCTGCTAGTGATATCAAATTGGTCTCCCTTTTTGCAAATTTTGCTGCCGCTTTTTATTTAATCACTCGAATACTGGTCATTTTCACCCCTTTCCTGCCCAGGTCCATTATGAGATTTCAGTGTTGTCACACTTTGACAATTGCACAGTCATGCAACACTAGCCATACAGATTTTTTTTTTTTTTCTGCACACAAATAGAGCATTCTTTTGGTGGTTTTTAATCGCCACTGGTTTTTTTTTTTTTATTTATTTTTTGCTTTATAAACCAAAAACAACCAAATTCTGAGTGTTACTAAATGAAACCAATTCATTCAGTGATTGGCCATGTGATCTCCTGTGATTAGTCACAGTAGACCAGTACACTGAGTCATTGGCTGTGTCTGACAGAAACAGCTGGTACACAGGAGGATGACTAGTTTGACGCGTTTCACACAATTGTGTTGTGACCAAGCACATAAGTATGGCCTCAACACGCAACCTTTAAATTTACAGCTCAAATGAGAGCCATCTGAAAGGGCTTGAGTTGATTGGCTGACTAAGGACATACTTAAAACACACATGATAAAAACATTAAACAAAATCAATCATTGCATGTTTTTTTAGACCAAAGGAAAAATAATACCATTAGGGAAAAACTATAAAGTCATCTTTTTCAGATTGTGTAAATTAAAACTTCAGTTGTATTTAGACAATAGTATGTCCCAAAATAAGTGCTTAGTTGGCTGCATGTACCTAATTGCTTGTAGATATGCAGCACCTCAGCAAGTATTGCAAAGCTTTGTGATAAACCTGAGGGTGGTGGTCAGGATGGCTAAAATGTTGTTCTTTGAGCTCTGTGAATGGACCTCAGAAAATCCGATTTACAACTATTTTGAGTGGTGAAGTGTAAGTAACTTCCCTTGTAAAATGTAACCTTTCACTACACCATCCCATCAAAACCAAATTCTGTTGGCAAGTACAGATGCATTGCCAGTCGTCTTGGTAGTTCCTAAAACCAAAGTCCTATCAGTATGCAGGTCCTCAGTCATTTTATTTATTTTTTTGTTTTAGAATTGTCATGACGGAGGCCTTTACTCCATTGAATGGCACAGCACAATGCAGGGTACTTCCCAATTTGCTATAGCCCCATGTTGTGTGGTGAGTTGGGGACAGTCCTTGGCATCAAAACTTGTCATTGCATACTGTAGGTGCCTATGTTTCGTAAGCTTCTAGGGTGCATTGCAGGTGGACTGTCTACATTTTGCTGTGGATGGTGGCCCTTTTGCCCTGGGACCTAAGCACTTCCAAACCATCAGACCCCATTTGATGAAAGACTTGTTCTAAAAGGGCCCCTTCATTGGATAGGATTGGCTAAATTATGCAGATTACACTGTACTTAAAACAATATCGATGTTTTTTTTTTTTTAGTAGGAAAACTGTTCAGTAAAAATAACTTTGCTTGGTTAAGAATAACCTGTGGCCTTTTTTTTTTTTTTTTTTTTTTTAAGAGCTTCCATACAATGACTACTTTGAATATTTTGGCCCTGACTTCAAACTTCACATCAGCCCTTCTAACATGACAAACCAGAATACAAATGAGTACCTGGAAAAAATCAAGTGAGTGGTTAATTGACAGTATTTTATTTGAAATAAGGTTGCCAGAAGTAGCCTGCTTTAACTGCATGACTTTGTTTCAGGCAGCGACTGTTTGAGAATCTACGGATGCTTCCCCATGCGCCTGGTGTACAGATGCAGGCAATCCCTGAGGATTCTGTGCATGATGATAGTGGTGATGAAGATGATGATGATCCTGACAAACGTATTTCCAGTAAGTTTTCTTAGAGTGACCTCTTTAAGATCAACTTGGTTAGCATTGTACATTCTAATTTTTATAAAGTTGATTTAGTGATTTTTGCATGTGCTTCTAAAGGATTAAGGCAGTCTATAGACATTGGTGTTCATAGATGTGTGCGAGAGCTTGGTTGAACTTTTATACAAATGAGCAGCTGGTCCTCTAATGTTCCTGAATGAGCAAGCTTATAGATCAAAAGATAGTGAAAAGGGATCTTCTAAAAGTCATAAAGCAACCTTCATTATATAGATGCTTGCATACATCTCTACCTAGAGTATTTAGAAATAGAAGTGAAAAAAATGCAGGCTTTCCAAATATCTTAACTTCTACCCTCACCTATGCGATTACACATTTGTCCATTTTTATGCACAATCTTGTGTTTTTACCTTAACCTATACAGCTAGGCATGATAAAATAATTTTTACATTTTTATTAAGCAGATAAAATTCCAGCTGAACCGATTTTGTTTTATCGCCATAGATCAAGTCAGGTGAAAAAGTAATTGGGTCTATCGGTCCAAATGTGAACACAATATACGTTTTTTTTTTGTTTTGTTTTTGTGTAGATGGACTCAAATTTGTCTGTCTGCCTAATTTTTCAATTGTGCTTTTATGCTGCTGATCATCTACTCCAGTGTGGTACTGACCAGGTTGGCCTATCAAGACTTTGCAGAGAAGGTCTTGATGGGCCCCTCTTTTCTACAAAGTAGCCATAATAAATGGCAGACCCTGGAACAGACATCAGACTTGCTCCTTCTCCATGGCTTTTACAGGTGCTAAGCAGTGCATGTTGTAATCGAGATGTGAAGTTTGTGTTCTACTGTATGCATACCTCCCTGCCTTGGAGTATAGTCTAATAGAGTTTTCCTGCAGATAACAGAGCCTGGGAAATGCCCAGGAAAAACCCAAGCTTACTTGCTGACTGGCACACAGACAACCAATTAAACCAGTCTAACAGTATGTGTTAAAAACTGGTTTAGTCTGCACGCATTTGCAAACGCATGCGTAAGCCACAGAGCCTCATCGCAACACCCTGGTATCTGTGATCCTAACACTAAACTATGAGTGTCCCCACAATGAAGGCACATGCATTCTGATGGATAGATGAGGTCAGGTGGACTGAAGGGGAGCCCAACCCTTTCTTAAAGGTACATGAGCACACCAAACACCCAGCATCTAGCTCAATTGCTGCAAAGGTGTTGATGCGTTGCTGGACCAATACAAACACCAATGTGATATGAAAAACTAAACTCGGAGCTGGGTTGTCCCATTTTATATATGGCTGGATACTGTACGTGCATGTGCAGTACAGCAGTAAGGTTAACCGTGCTTCCTCTTGTGTGTCTGATGGGCTGCAGAGAGGAATACGTTTATCTGGGGTTTGCTATGTATGGGACTGTTTTTAGCTTTGGAGTTTTATGCTCCTACCATGCACTTCTCTGAAGTTTTGTCAGCCATTTTAAATGCTTCAGGCCCCATTCATATTAGAACGACTCAAGTCATCAGCTGCCTGTTTTCCCTCTCGTCGTCCTTGCAATTGGTGGAAGCTTTTCATCCATAATGGGGTGGGGGGGGGGTGTTCAGCTTTGGAGGCAGTTTTATGGGGCACTGAAAGTGATGTCCCCATCAAAAACTGCTGATCTACTGAGATCTTCATGCACAACCATCTCTAGGGTTTACAGAGAATGGTACGAAAATGAAAATATCCAGTGAGCGGCAGTTGTGTGGACAAAAATGTATTTTTATTTTTTTGTCAGAGGAGAATGGGCAGACTGGTTCAAGATGGTAACAAGGCAACAGTAACTCGCATAACCACTCTTTGCAATCAAGGTATGCAGACTACCATCTCAATGCACAACACATCGAACCTTGAAAAAGATGGGCTACAGGAGTAGCATCCAGTGTGGTCTGCTGCTGCTGTCAGTTGAGAACAAGAAACTGAGGCTACCGTTCACATATGCTCACCAGATTTGGACAATGGATTGGATTTTTTTTTTTTTGGCCGCGACATTTAGATGGTATGGTCAGAATTTGACATAAACCACATGATCCATCCTGCCTTGTATCAACGTTCAGGCGGCGAGTGGTAGTGTAATGGTTTGGGGAATATTTTCTTGGCACACATTGGGCCCCTTGGTACCAATTAAGCAGTGTTTAGGTATTGTTGCTGACCATGTCGATCCCTTTTATGACTACAGTGTACCCATCTTCTGATGGCTACTTCCAGCAAGATAATGTACTATATCATAAAGCTCAAATCGTGTTTAAACTGGTTTCTTGAACATGACAATGAGTTCACTACTCCAATGGCCTCCACAGTCACCATCCTTTTGGTATGTGGTGGAACAGATTTGCATGAGACAAATCTGCAGCAACTGTGTGATGCTATGTCAATATGGACCAAATTCTGAGGAATGTTTCCAACACTTTTATTAAATCTATGCCGCAAAGAATTAAGGCAGTTCTGAAGGCAAAAGGGGTCCAACCTGGTACTCGCAAGGTGTAACTAAAATGAAGTTGGTATTAAGTGTAAATTTAGGAGTCGCAAATGCAGTGCTCTAACCTGGAGAGCTTTAATGAAGACTTTCTAGCTGTAATCTTCCTCAAGTTGTCCAAACAGTACAGTGGAAAAAAACCGAAGAATTCAACTATAGTAAACGGCCTGAAATTGCCGGTATTTTACCTGAAGCAGAGATGCATATTGATCAGTTGAAGATTCATTGAGATTTTTTTTTTTTTTCCCTTGTTATGTCATATTCCTCTTAACATGTGGAAGGTTTGGTGTCATTGGGTGCCAGCTTTGTACATTGCTCCTTCAGGTGGCACATGAGCTGCAGGCAGTCCCTAATCCTTGTTCAAGTTGGGTCTGTTGGCAGTTTTGCTGTTACCCACCCTTCAGTTGGACTGTCAAATTTTGATCCATCCTTGACGAGCTGAGGTCAGTTAAAGCCTGTAGTAACAAAGTGTAATTTTATTTTTTAAAAAGTGGACAAATGAGGATTATATATATATATTTTTTTTTTTTTTTATAAAGGTAATGACAGGTATTTTGTTATGCCTGCTCTTAGGCAGGACTTTTAAATGTTTGAGATGGCTGAAGGTTTAAGTCTTTGTGCACTGTTGACAATGTTTCTTTCTCATTATTTTAGTTCGATCTTCAGATAAGAGAATTGCATGTGATGAGGAATTTTCAGATTCGGAGGATGAGGGAGAGGGAGGACGTAGGAATCTTGCCAATTTCAAGAAAGTAAAGCGTGCCAAAACAGAGGAGGAAAAAGATGGCGAGGAGAAGAAAGGTAAGAAACTAGTAGAAGGAAATCAAAAACCATTTTAAAATATCAGAGGGTTGATTTTTTTTTTTTTCATAACCCCCTGCGTTTCTGCAGTCAAGATATTTCAATTGGGCTCCACAAAGACAGCATTTCTAGTGCCACACATACTTTAAGACCCAGTGGAGTGATTAGGTTTAGCTTCAGTGCCTTTGAATAGTGTATCCTGTAATGGTTCCCAATGAGAGCCTAAAGTACAAATATTTTTACATTTACACCAGGGGTCCCCAACATGCGCACCGATGATGGTTCGCAGCCCAGGCTGCACAGGAGGAAGTGAGCAGCGACTGCAGTCGCTGCTTACCACCTATTGTGTGGCCATGCCTGAGTGTCCTCTCTCGGCTCCTCTGCTGCCCAGCAAAGGATGTCCTCCTGTCAGCAGGGCAGGGAGTCGCAAGAAAAAAATGTTGACAGTCTGGGAATGCCAGGCCCCCTGCGAACAAGGGCACATTGGAGTGCTTAAAGCGGGGGTTCACCCTTAGAGGGCACTTTTCCCCCTTAGATTCCTGCTCGTTTTTACTAGGGGAATCGGCTATTTATTTTAAAATATGATCCGTACTTACCCGTTTACGAGATGCATCCTCTCCGTCGCTTCCGGGAATGGGCGTTCCTTCTTGATTGACAGTCTTCCGAGAGGCTTCCGACGGTCGCATCCATCGCGTCACGATTTTCCGAAAGAAGCCGAACGTCGGTGCGCAGGCGCAGTATAGAGCCGCACCGACGTTCGGCTTCTTTCGGCTACGAGTGACGCGACGGATGCGACCGTCGGAAGCCTCTCGGAAGGCTGTCACTCAAGAAGGAACGCCCGCTCCCGAAGACCCATACCCGGAAGCGACGGAAGAAGATGCAGCTCGAAAACGGGTAAGTACTGCTCATATTTTAATACAAATAGCCGATTCCCCTAGACCGAACGAGCAGGAAGCTAAGGGGATAAAAAATTTTTTTTTACAAATGGGTGAACTCCCGCTTTAACTTGAAACAGGGAGGACGTGTACCCCAAAGAAAGGAGAAAAAAATATTTAGTTGGGGGGGATGGGGAGAGATAATTTTAGGAATCCATTGAGAGGAATTGCAAAACAAATATGTGAACTTGGGAAGGATTTTCGTTTTGATGAGGTTAATGCGACCCAGCAGGGACCGGGGAAGATTCTCCCATGCTTTCAGCTTGGCTCTGACTGAGTTGACTACTGGGGACAAGTTTAATGGAATGAAGTCGGCCACATTCCCCAAGATGCGTAGGTAAATTTGTCCACTCATTGTTTCTGAAGAGAAGCCAAAGCCTCTTTTAGCATCAATAGCAAACAATTGAGACTTTGACCAATTAACCCTAAACCCTGTCACTTCTGAGAATTCTTCTAGGACTAACCATGCCCCTCGCAGAGAGGCGCCAGCATCATTTAGGAAAAGTAGGTCGTCTGTGTACAAGGCCACCCTCTCCTCCAGCCAGGCCAGTTGTAATCCCTTTAATGTGTGGTAAAACAAACACATAATGCCTCAGGCACTGGTTCTATGGCATAAAGGGCCTTGCCGTGTACCCCTAGAGAGCTCAAAAACAGGAGATGGATGATTCACCAAAACGAATGGCAGCCATTGACGAAATATAAATGGTCTGAAACCATTGGATAAACACTAAGGGAAACCCCATTCTCCCCCGAATCTCCTACAGGAAAGGCCATTCAATCGAGTCGAAAGTGGCAACCACTCTGGTACCCTGATTGTTCACCAACCTTCATGCAAGGCATGACAATCCACAAAGGTTAATATCTGTAGACTTGTGGCCCATGAATCCGGTCCCAGTCTGAGTCTATCATGAAGGAAAGTGAAGGGTGAAGTCTAGCAGTTGGGAGCTTGGTTAGAATTTTGAGGTCACTTTTTCTTTTTTTTAAATCAAAACGACTTTTATTGAGCATAGAATAAAAATGGGTGAACAAACGGGTTATAAGTGCAACATGCACTACAAGTAAAGTGACATCAATTTGACATTCATTGAGGTCACTTTTGTGCAATAGGTCTATAAGAGCCAGATAACTTTTGGAATGAGAATAACATGCGCGTGAAGGTGAGAGAGCCCTGCTCTAGGCAATAAGTGTATAGGACAGCCAGCGAGCCAACATGTCTCCATGCGCTACATAGAAGTCAACCAGAAGACCATCCGGGCCAGGAGCCTTGCCAGTGGACATGGAGTTAATCACTGCAAGAACCTCCTCAGTGTTGATTGGATCAACTAGATGAGATATTTCCCAGTCGGAGAGCCAGCCAAGGGCTATTGGATCCAGAAGAGATGCCAATCTCTCTGGGTCTAAACCAGAGGGTAAAGTTGTTGGTGTACAAGTATTGATACCATTAAAAGCTTGCAAAATGGCCTCACCTGTTGGGGAGGCAAGTTCAGGAATTGCGGTAGTAGGGGTGTCATGGTGAGACATCACCAACAGCCTGTCATTCCTGTCCCCCTGTTCAAAGAACTTTTGTATTCTACAATTCCAGTCTAGTACCTGCTATGAAGTGAAGGTGAAGACTGTTTCGATGCCTGCAACGCATTAAAGTTTGAGGCAGCAATGGAGGTGAAGATCCTGGTGAGAGGTGAGATCCTCGGTAGCAGAGATTCTGGACTCGCACTCTGTCATTCGCCCAGTTTCCACCGCCCTCAGGAGCGTTCCTGGGTTCCATTTTGGCAAGTAAGGCCTGGAGCCTCCCGACCAAGATAGCGTCTGGCAGTGGTAAAGGGGATGGCAGCAATGCATTGAGTGGACTTGGCAGTCTTGATGTTTCTTCTTTGAAGGCATCTGCACTGGTGAAGCCACAGGAGGGGATCCACAGAGCCTGCTACTGGGATGGTGCTTGCGAGGAATGCAGGGGATACCCAGATGGTGGGTGTAACCAGGCCCCAAGGTATCTCGACCGGTGCAGGTATTCAGGTAGGGATGTGGAGACTGTGTGTCCAGGCCCAGGATGGGTGCAGTCCCAAGCATTTTAGCGGGATGAAGGCTGGAAATATGGCGGCCATCACCAGGCTTCAGCAGGTCGCGGCTGACTACAGTCAGTCAGTAGCGGCCATCCAAGCCCAAGCGGGAAGGTAAGGAGATGAGGATGGATGGGGATAGCAGGTCTGTGCTCCGTAGCCTGGGATGGAGGGTGCACAGCCGCAAGTTCTAGGTCAGCAAGATTGCCGCGGCCGGCCTCCACATGCAGTGTCAGCTCGACGGCCTATGGCTGAGCAGTGATCTCCTTCTGCAACACTGCTTGATATTTGGCTAGGGCAGAGCAGGGGATGGAGAGGAATGAACTGCAGGCAGTGTCAGTGCTCACCAGACCTATGGATGCATGGATGGCATAGGATGAAAGAAAGGGATTCCCGGAGCTCTTCTGTAACACGTCCACCGCTGCTCACATCAGGACCGCATAGATAAACAGAATTTCCAATCTGCAAAGAATCCTAAATTGTATTAGCTGTGTGTGTAAATTGTATTTATTTTCACAAAGCAGCTGGCTTGGCATATAGATGTTTAGGAGAGCAAAGAAATTTTGTTGTTGAATTTGACATGTTTGGGTCTCTCTTAAAGGAGAATTTATTTCTGATATATTAAACTTTGCAGATCTCGAGGATGACAAGCTAAAAGAAGAAAAAACAGAAGTTAAACGGTAAGGACCACACTTTAAAGAACTCCGGGCTAAGCATCTCTAAAAAGCCAAGTTTTCGTGGGAATGGCAACCCATTCATTTGAATATGTTGCTGCGCCTGCATTTCATGCCAGAAAGGTTCCTGCGCCATTTTTAAAGCGCAGCTGCAGGGAGAGTGCATAGCGCTTTTAAAGCGGTAATAAAGTCCTTTATAACGTACCTACAGGTAAGCCTATAATGAAGCTTACCTGTAGTTACAATGATTAGCTCATAAATGTGTACAGTTTAGGAGATGTCTACATATGTAGAGATCAGTAACTCCATCGGTGCATGCGCACCTCACTCTAAATAGCCAGCGTGCTGGAGTATGCCGTTCATTGGAAGTGCTGGGACTGTGACGCGCATGTGTCGGTGAGGTTTTTGTAAAAAAAAATAAAGCTTTGATTTACAAGTGCTTTGGATTAAAAGCATGTACAAACCACGGTTTTACTGTATGTGTGTGTGTATGTATGTATGTGTGTGTGTGTATATATATATATATATATATATATATATATATATATATATATATATATATATATATATATATATATATATATATATATATACATACATACATACATACATACATACATACATACATACATACATACATACATACATACATACATACATACATACATACATACATACATACATACATTAAAGGACATTTAAAAAAAAAAGAAGAAATCTTCTCAGTTTAGGCCGATACGTATTCTTCTACGTACTTTGGGGGGGGATAAAAAAAATCGCAATAAGCGTAAAGTGATTGGGTTGCGCAAAAGTTATAGTGCCTACAAAAAAGGGGATGGGATTCTGACTTTTTTTTTTTTTTTTTTTTTTTTTCCCGAAACATTCATTTATACAGCAAACGGTGCTATAAATATGCACTGATAACTGTATAAATTTAACTGGCAGGGAAGGGGTTAACACTAGGGGGTGAGGAAGGGGTTAAATGTGTAACCTAGGAGTGATTCTTACTGTGGGGGAGGTGATCAGGATTTACACACAGAGATCCACGTCCCTGCTCTGTCCCTGCTCTGTCACTGCTGATCGCGGGTACCTGACAGACATTGCAGCCGCCAGGCATGCTCATCTGCATCTCAGTGCTCCCAGTGGCCGGAGGACCTGAGGCTGTAAAGACGGCCTCCCGAATCTATAGAGCCACCTTGTGGCCGTCTCTTTACTATGGCCGGGTCTCAAGAAGTTCATTTTATTATTTTTTTGAATATACAAGTACATGATTAGCCATTTTCATTATCTGCTGAGATTTCAGCTTCAAGGTTTTTTTTTTTTTTTAATTTTTTTATGTGTTTTAAAGAGATTCCATACTTTCTGTTCTGTTGTGGTACATGTCATTGACTGCATTAATGATTTTTTTTTTTTTACACTCTCCCTACTGCAGGGTAAAAGAAGAGACCAAAACTGCCTGACATTTTTGAGTTTCAGATGACATCTCTAGACCAATCGATTCTTATGGTCATATATTTTATATGCCTTGTACAGTGATACTTATATAAAATAGAATGACCTGCCCAGGCTAAATTATTGTTATAATGAATGGAGAGAGAGAGAAAGATTAGACAAGAGGAGCCTTCTTTCTTCCTCTTAGTATGTTTAGGTATTAAGTCCTGTGCCCTACTTGTGTCAGTTGGGCAGTGGTTTATTCTTAAACGCGGCTTTCCTCTTAATGCAGGAAGCCTACATGAACCCTTTTCCTGTTCTACACCATTTTGCCAGTGAAGGAGCACTGGTACAGTCGATTCTTTGTATGATATCGCTCCTGTTCAGTCTGCTTGTTATGCCTTGAAGAAGGCTGCTGCATCCCCCGATCTGTTTGGTGAAAGAGGGGAGCCCAGGCGTCTTCCAGCTGAGGTAGTCCTAGCTTCCTGGGATAGGGACATGCAGGCTCCCAGTTTCCCAACACTCTTCAGGGATTCCCTGTTTGGATAATGCTGCTAAATATACCCATTATGTTTTATGAAGCAAAAATTTTAGGGGGGCGGGGGGGGGGGAGCCTGTGCAGCGGTTACCTGTTACCTCAAAGGGATTGCTATTTGGGTTTCTACTTTTAACCTAACTATGGGAGGGAGGGGGGGGGGTACAAAGAAATGCTTTTGGGTGTATATGTCCCTTTTTTTGTCATTGGGATTTTTTTTTAAATGGTTCTATTGTGGAGAAACTTTGTAATAAAACATTATACCAGACATTGTGGAGTGTCAATTCTTTCAATCAGTTCAGACTGGTGGGTCCTTTATTTTTTTTTTCTTTATTTTTTTCTTTCTATTTTTTGTTTTGGATTTTTTACAGTCACATTCTGTTTGAAAGTTTGTGCCTATAAAGGATGTGTATCTATCTCTATCTCCTCATACTTTTTATCCTGAAAGGCAATGTCATAATGTGCTAGTATACAGCATGCTAGCACATTAGGTGAAACATAACTGAAAACTCACCCTAAAGGCGCTTCCATCTTCACCTGGTCTTCCTTCCGGGTTTGTGGCTGGAGCTGTGATGATGTCACTTCCGCACATGCACAATGATCTGCCATTTTTGGCACAGGACACTGAAGGAACGGCACGAGTATGCTTTTCAGAGCACATGTGCCAGTGACCTCACTGGCTGCATATTCAGTAAATATTGTAACCTATTTACAGTGCCTATAGGCAAGCCTTACTATAGGCTTATATATAGGTACAATTCATGCATGGAGTTTACTCACTTTAATGCATTAAGGTAAATACCTTCCAATACTGGTTAGTAATACCCCCCACCCCGTAAATACTTTACCTGAGTCCTCGGCATATTTTTTTTGTCGGTACTTCGACATTATGGCGGACACTTTTGACACATTTTTGGGACCATTGTCATTTTTATAGCGATCAGTGCTATAAAAATGCATTGGATTACTATAAAAATGCCACTGGCAGGGAAGGGGTTAACACTAGGGGGAAGGGGTTAAGTATGTTCCCTTGGTGGGTTCTAACTGTAGGGGGGGGGTTGGCCTCACTAGGGGAAATGACTGATCGCTGTTCATACATTGTATGAACAGACGGTCAGGCATTTCTCCCCTGACAGGACCAGGAGCTGTGTGTTTACACACACAGCTCCCGGTCCTTGCTCTGTAACGAGCAATCGCGCGCCTCCGGCGGCAAGCACGCGCTCCTAGTGGCCGCTTCGCCCAACGTATAGCTACTGGCTCTCGTGCAGGGGAGCCGACCTACCGCCGGCTGGTCGGTAAGTAGTTAAGCTAGTGCATTGTTGGTTCACTTACCTTTTTTTCCTTTTGATTTCCCTTCTAAATGTTTTTTTCCTTTTGTCTGAATCTCACTTCCTGTTTCTCCTCGGTAAGCTTTCCACCATCATCCGAGCGGTGGAAAGTCATTTAGAACACCTTACTGAACACCTTACTGAGGAAGAACAGGAAGTGAGATATTCAGACAAAAAACAAAGAAAAAAAATATTTAGAAGGAAAATCGAAGGAAAAGGTAAGTGAACCAACAATGCACTAGCTTAAAGGAACCTATTTAGAAAATAGAAAATGAACCTTTACAATCCCTTTAATGATTCCCATAGACATGATTGCCAAACATAGGCACGCCTACTGTACATTACATGGTTTAAAAGTTTATGGTTACCCCTCTAAAATAAGTTCCAGTATTTCCTGTTAAAAGTTTTGATTGCTACAGCCGCAAACACATTTGCGTGCTTTCAACTTTGCAGCGCTAGTTTGGTGTAGAACCTTTTCTGTTTCAGACTGCCCTTGTACATGGTCAGATACAGACATGGTTTTTAAAGCTTGGTGTGGAGGTATTTGAGAGGCTTGTACAACAGCGTGGACCTCCGTGCTAATGAGCACCTTTTGAGATGAATTGGAATTCCAATGGAGATGCAGTCTAACATCAGTACCTGACCTCACAAATGCTATTATGGTTGAATATGCCAAAAATCACACACTCGCTCCAAATTCCTGTGCAAAGAAAGTCTGTTACAGCTGCAAAATGCAGGAGGGTAGGCCTTATTGATGGCCATAAATTTGGAATGGGATGTTATTTAATATGCTTGTAAAGGTGTAATGGTAAGGTGTCTACAGCCTTTTAGCCTAATGCCATGTACACACAATAATTTTTCGGCTTGTAAAAAACTACGTTTTTCAGCCTCTAGAAACAGTTTTTTCCCAACTTCATCATTAAAACGACGTTGCCCACACACGATCGTTAAAAAAGCGCGGTGACTTACAACACGTATGACGGCACTATAAAGGAGAAGTTCCATTCGGATGACGCTACCCTTTGGGCTGATTTCGTGTTGGTAAAAGACGGTTTGCGCTTTTCTGTCTGTTACAGCGTGATGAACAGTGGCGGCTGGTGCTCAAAATTTTTGGGGGGGGCGCAAAGGAAAAAAAAATTGCAGTCTCACTGTGCCCAAACGCAGCCACTGTTACATGCCATCAAATGCAGCCACTGTGCCATCAATTCGCACCACTGTGCCATGCCATTAAACGCAGTCACTGTGCCATCCATTGTCACCACTGTGCCATCCATTGTCACCACTGTGCCATGCCATTAAACGCAGCCACTGTGCCATCCATTGTCACCACTGTGCCATCCATTGTCACCACTGTGCCATCCATTGTCACCACTGTGCCATCCATTGTCACCACTGTGCCATTCCATTAAACGCAGCCATTGTGCCATCCATTGTCACCACTGTGCCATCCATTGTCACCACTGTGCCATGCCATTAAACGCAGCCCCTGTGCCATACATTGTCACCACTGTGCCATGCCATTAAACGCAGCCACTGTGCCATCCATTGTCACCACTGTGCCATGCCATTAAACGCAGCCACTGTGCCATACATTGTCACCACTGTGCCATGCCATTAAACGCAGCCCCTGTGCCATACATTGTCACCACTGTGCCATGCCATTAAACGCAGCCACTGTGCCATCCATTGTCACCACTGTGCCATGCCATTAAACGCAGCCCCTGTGCCATACATTGTCACCACTGTGCCATGCCATTAAACGCAGCCCCTGTGCCATACATTGTCACCACTGTGCCATGCCATTAAACGCAGCCACTGTGCCATCCATTGTCACCACTGTGCCATGCCATTAAACGCAGCCACTGTGCTATCCATTGTCACCACTGTGCCATGCCATTAAACGCAGCCACTGTGCCCTTTAATGGTCGCCGCTGTGCCAATTGTCCCCACTGTGCCCTGTAAATTGCGTTCTTCCCCCGCCCGGCACTTACCTTTACTGTCAGGCATCCACGTCCCACGATGTCTTCTCCCGCCCTCGATGACTGAGAGGCGTCTCAGCCAATCAGGTTACAGGTAGCCAGAACCGGCCAACGTGATTGGCTGAGACGCCTGTCATCTTATTCAAGGGGCGTACAGTCTGTGCGCTCCGAGAATAAGCTTCCGGGACCCGAGGGCTGTATTGGGAAAGCCTATCAGAGCCGTTGGCTTTGATAGACATTTCCCTACAGCCAACCAGCTGGCGTTATTCAGATGGCCGGACATTGAGCGCCGACCATCTGAATAACAGCGGCAGCGGCGAAAATAACATAGATTCGTGCAATGCATGAATCTATGTTATTTCACTCAGTGGCGGTGAGAGCCAGAGGGGGCGGCGCTCCAGCGCCCTCTATGGACGAACCGCCACTGGTGATGAATGTGCTTACTCCATTACGGACGGTAGTTTTACCGAACAAGCACTCCCGTCTCAAAACTTGCTTCTGAGCATGCGCAGGTTTTTAACGTAATTTTAGCCCACATGATAATTTTTTACAACCCGAAAAACGATATAGTTTAAAACGTTGTTAAAAATGCAGCATGTTTGAATTTTTATTTTTTTGTCGTTTTTCACAATCCTAAAAATTATATGAAGCCCACACACGATCATTTTAAATGAAATTTTTTTAAAACGTTGTTTTTTTTACATGCCAAAAAATGAGCGTGTGTACACGGCATAAGGCCTCATGCACACAGGATGTAAATCTTAAAAAAAAAAAAAAAAAAAAAATCTTCTAGAACTCAAAAAAAATGCCCAACGCTTATTAAAGTGTCGACACCTTTTGTAAAGCTATTACAGGCGTCAAGCTCTTGGGCATTTAATTTCATTGGCTGGAATAAATCTATTCTGGCCGTTGAAATGAATGCTCTAGCTTTTAGGTGAGTTTAGTCTTTTGGGACAGCAACCATAGAGAACCTGGCTCTTCCCTTCTCAGGAAACGCAGCCTTCAACTCCAAGATTTAAGCCTCATCCTCCCCCCTCAGTTAGCGGTGTTTTCCTGCCGGAGGACACACCATAAGGAACCAAGCTGAGCAGCCGGGGAGGCTGAGGCTATTTTGTTCTCTCTCTCGCACGCGCTAGGGAGCCCATGGCACCGGATGTGGCTGCATTCCGCGCACCCCGGCTTCTCTTGGGGAGGTCCGCTCTTCGTTTGCCATGGGGTGGAGCTGCGAGAAGTGTACTAGGTCCTCCCTGCATTCGCGGTCGGCTCTGGAGGCCGGATAGTGGGAGCGTGCATTTCCGCGGGATCCACGTTTTCCGGTTCCAGGCGTGGCCTACGAGAGCGGACCGAGTGCTGGGCTGGTGTTCCCTTACCTCTCCCCATTGGCTCCATGGGTATTTCTCCCCTCCCTGGTGGTCGAGGGGAAGGAGGGTGCATCTGGGACCCTGGTGGTGGGTGGTCCGGTGTGTTAAGCGCTGGTGGGCTCTAGCTTATGCAGCTCTCACTCACACACAAGTAAGTCGCCCCATGGGTCTAAGAAGAAATGCCCTTTGTGCAGAACTGCCATGGGAGCGTACTAGGCCAAGGCACTCTGCAGGGAGTGTATTGAGGGGCTAGTAAGGGAGCAGGCGGCAGAGCAGGGTGTGGACCTGGCAGCGTCAGTTAAAGAGCTTTCGAGCACTTTTCAGGCACTGTTTTCCAATTTTCAGTCGCCCCAGAGCAACCTTTCACCAGCACAGCGGAGTGTTACACCTAGCCTAGCGGAAGTTCTTCCTAGTAGTGGTGAGAAGCCGGAGGGCTCCAGAGAGGAAATTGAGGAAGAGGCAGACAGCGCTGATGCAGATTCTTAGGGAGAATCGGATGGACAGGGAGTCCAATAAAACCTCTCGGTATAAGCATTCCCTTGAGGAGGTGGAGGATCTCTTAGAAGCGATCCACACCACTTTAGGAAGGCTTTGTAGCTACACGATCGGATGTACAAGGGCTTAGGGGAACAGAAAAAGAGGGTGTTACTAGTCCATGATGTCTTGATCGATGCCATCAAGAGAATGGCATGATCCTGAAAGGAAACTCTTTTCAAAGGCATTGAAAAGTTCCTCAGGCTGGTGGTAAAAACCAGAGAAGGGTTTTTTTTTATCTTCAGTTCAGAGCGCTCCCCTTTGGTCTATAATCTCCCCCCCCCCCCCCCCTCGCATCTTCAACAAGGTGATGGTGGAAGTCTTGCCATTCCTGCGACTCAAGGGAGTCTCAGTAGTCGTATACTTAGATGACCTTCTTCTGTTTGCCCCTTCTCCAGAGCAGTTGTCTTGGGATCTTCAGGTAGCAAGAGACATCCTAGAAAACTTGGGGTGGCTCTTGAACCTAGAGAAATCCAGCTTAGTTCTGTCCCAAAAAGTCACCTTCCTGGGCTACGTGTTGGATTCAACAAGTCAGAGGGTCTTTATTCCCTCAGAGAAGATTCAGACGGTAGACAAAGCATTGTTGCTTCTCCAGGGTAGCTGTCGGGTCTCGGTAAGAAAGGCATTGTCAGCCTTGGGCCTACCGAAATCGATGCTCCTGGCAGTTGAGTGGGCGAGGCTGCATTTTTGCCCTCTACAACTGTTTATTCTGAGAGTCTGGGACCACAGTCGGGGGTCCTTTGGATTCCCTGATTTTGGTACCAAGTCGGGTCAAGTAATGCCTCTGGTGGTGGAGAAAGGGGGTAAATCTGTTGCAGGGTCTGGAATGGATCCTACCGCTATCCAGGACTGTCACGACCGATGCGAGTGGAACAGGTTGGGGATCGCACCTAGATTCCCGGATTGTACAAGAGACCTGGGGGGAGAGAGAGGATGCAGAGAGGTCCTCCAACTGGAGAGAGCTGAGGGCAGTAGCGCTGGCACTCAGATCCTTTCAGGGAGAACGTCAAGGTCAGCATGTGCGTGTCCGGTTGGACAACTCCCCAGCGGTGGCCTATATCAACAGGCAGGGGGTGGTACCAGAAGTGGATCCCTGTGCGTTCTGGCAGAAGCCATCGTCAGATGGGCTGATGTCAACATTCTGTCCCTCTCTGTGATACATTTTTTTTATATATATATATATATATATATATATATATTTTTTTTTATAACGGATCCGGCCTTTTTGCAAAAAGTGGCCTCTAGGTTTCGTAGAGGCCAGAAAATAATTGTACCTACTTTCTGTTTGAATCCTGTGGGGGAACTATTAGGGGTATTAGGACACATTCCACCAGGGCAGTGGCGACTTCTCAAGCAGAGTGGGCTGGTGCTTCTCCAGAGAAGATTTGTAGGGCTGCAACATGGTCCAGATTTGCCACGTTTGTGAAGCATTACAGATTGGGCCTGCTGTCAGCCAAAGACCAGGCCTTTGGTCGTAAAGTATTGCAGGCAGTAGTCCCATCCTAAGATGAGGCGCTCGCTTATCCTCTCTATGGTTGCTGTCCTGAAAGACGAACAAGGGAAAAACTGAGTTACTTACCGGTAACATCCTTTGCCAGGAGTCTTTCAGGACAGCAACAGTACCCACCCAATTTATTGGATATCCCTGTGAACTCATCGCATGAGACTGTCAGGTATGATGTGTTCTTGTGTCTCCCTAGTTGGCTGGAGGTACTCTTGAAGAACTGAGGCGCCGGGGGAGGATGAGGCTTAAATCTTGGAGTTGAAGGCAGTGTTTCCTGAGAAGGGAGTAGCCAGGTTCTCTCTATGGTTGCTGTCTTGAAAGACTCCTGGAAAATGATGTTACCGTTAAGTAGCTCAGCTTTTCCGGCTTTTAAAGGCTGTATGCATTGACACATATGCCAAAATAGAGGTGCATTTAGAAGCGGGAAATAGTCAGATGCCCCTAGAAGTAGCTATAAAAATGTTCAGTGTCATAGATGCAATGACCAGCGAGAACCATCATGCATGATGGTTCTCGCTGGTCATTGCATCTCCGCTGATCCACCAACCCTGAACCCCCCCCCCCCCCCTTGCGCTGAGAAGACAGAGATGCATAAGTGGAGTGGACGTGAACACGGCCCACTGTCCTCTATGGGTTGTCGGATGGAAACTGACCACCCGTCCATTTCCACCTGACTCGTCTGATTTGCCAGACAGATGCCGTCTGTTTTAATGGACAGGAACATATGGTGGCAGTTTTCAATGAAGACATGTTGTTTGACATCCACTACTCCATAGAGGGCAATGGGTGGTCCAACGGGCAGACCCTACCTGTGTGAAAGGGGCCTTATAGTTACTTGCTGGGCGCTAGGGTGAAAAAATTGTTTTACAGTCAGACATTTCATACATTAGGCTTAAAGTAGATGTAAACTTGCTTTTCATGAAATTTTAGCTGGACACCTATATCTGCAGTGTTTTCTTATCTCCTTATCTCTCTTCAAAGCCCTAAGTTCTGTAGCTTTCTCCTGCTCCCTTTTTCTGTTAGCAGGATAACTTCTGACAGGTTCTCCAACAACTGAGATAAAATCACCCTGTGACTAGACCAGCTCTTGGGTTGCGTGTGTGTGTGTGCGCGCGCGCGCCTTTCCTCCAATCGGATGGCTCAGTGTATAGCAAGAATCCGCACCCACAGGTGAATCAGGAAGAGAAAATTCAAACAGGACGTGCACTCTCTAAACTGTATAAAAAAATCTGAAGACAGCAGATATACTTGTGAAACTTATGTAGGAGGATTTGTTTAATCTGAGTTTGTTCACTGCACTAGGTATATCTGAGGGTCTACATTCACTTTAAAATTAATCGGTCTAAAACTATTAACTGTATTTGGTTATATTAGTCACCTGAATGCGACTTGTTCTAACACCACCACAGATTATAGGCTCAGATATTTCAGATTTGTATAAATGATATGAAAGTGTATTTTATTATCATCAACCTAAAATAATGGACAGTAGAGATTCTTAAAAAAAAAAAAAAAAAATCTGATAATAAAGCCTCAGTTCTTCAAATACCTTCATTCTCCAGGACCACTGGGCTGCTTTACATTGAGCGACAAAATAAATGTATAGCCCCTGTCTTATCTCTGGTTAGCCTCACGCAGCTGCTGTGCGCAATTTGTTACGGAGCTTGTTTTTTTTTTTTTGGTGTGATAATTGAACATACCTCAGGGAAGTCATGAGACATTGTATACTGTATTGAATAGTGGTCACAAGATGGATGTTTGCAGTGTAACGCTTGTAAATGCATTAATACAAGATTACTATGGAAACAAACATTTGCAGGAAAAATATTTGACATGCATTTACGGTGTCCTAAAATATTCCCTTTAATTTAACCATTTGGACTCTCAGTATAGTGCATTGAACAAAACGAATCAAAGGGAAGCAATACCTGCATTTAACAAAAGTGAGGTGAAATAAAATACAAACTGCTGGAACATCTTGGATTTAGTAATTTTTTGGAGAAATACGGGTTTTTTAACATACCTTTTATAGGAGTTGTAAAGGAAAAAAAAAATTTGGGCTAAAATTAATGTCTGCACGGTAGACAGAATAGTGTAATGATTCTGTTAAAAAACAAGTAAATACCTATTAAATTCTTTCCTCTATATCACCTCCGGCGTTCTAGTTTCTGTTCTCATTCACTTCCTGGTTTGCGGCGCTCGTTCATGTAAGAACTACATTTCCCAGTATGAATTGCGGCACGCCCAGTAATTCACACCTCCTTGAAGTCTCTAACATGTAGAGAGCGTCCTGCCGCACAGATGTAGTTCCCAGGAGGGGGTGAGCACGTTACTGACCACCGCAGTAAAGCCTCCCGTCACGGTGGTCAGTAAAATCAGACAAGCAGGAAGTTAACAGAACAGAGAAGAAATAGAGCAACTTCTGAGCAAAATCGAACAATGAGGAAGTGAAAAGAGGAATGTCTGCAGGTAAAGAATGCTTATTATGAAAAACATTTTTTTTCTTTTACAACCCCTTTAAGAGGTAGCTGGTACTTGTAATATTTCCCTGTAGCCTTTCATGATCTATAGAAGATGTTCTCTTTCACAACTTTATGTTGTGTTTTTGCAGAGCTATTGAGCTATATTTTTGCATTCAAATGTACTCCTGCGTTCAGGTTAATGCTGGAGAACATCATATCATCATTAGATTACCTCTTGATTACCCACAATAAAACTAAAACTTTTTTAATCTGCTGTTTGTATGGTTATTTGCATCCAGTGGAATGTGACCCTAATTGGGTACATGTAGCTAAATCCGTTTAATGCTGAAGTGGTGCCTTGTGGCCAAACTTGGTGCTTACCCCCTTGAAAATGCTTGTTGCCAGACTTACTATGTTGACCCACTAGCTTTAACATTCTCGACTGGGGAGGAGGGGGGCAACCTTTTAGGAGGTGAAGATCTGCTTTGACAACATGGGAGAAATCAAAGATCACCAGGCACAGTGTCGCCGCCTCACGCCTGATTTAAACCTCTAATTGCCATAGTACTGTGATGCAATCGCATGCATTGCGTGACAATCATGGGTTTAAATCAGGTGGTGAGGAGGCAACCTATTGCCTCCTCACCACCTGTCAAACAGACTGATTGCTTTTCAGAGGAGCAGTAGTGCCTGCTGAACGCTCCAGTCTGTGCTCTCAGCCATTGGCATAGAGCTGGAGACTTTTTTTTTTTTTTTTTTGATTATGCCCCTTTGACAAAAGCCGTCTGAATGGCTTTGACATTCAGCCTGGTACTAGACTTTATGCTAATTTTGTTTTAGTGTGTGGGCTAATGTCTGAAGTGTTCACTAGGTGCCTGCCATTAGCTATCTTTTTTTATTTATTACATTTCATTCATTTGGTGTTGAGAACTTCAGGTGTGTTGCTGAAGGCAGAAGAGAAATTACCACTGCAGGTGAGCCAAGGAGATCCCAAAGCAAGTAACCCCTCAGGTGCTGGCATGGCTCGCCACTGTGACAAACAAGGTAACTTGGAATGGGCAGCTGCACAACGCAACAGGATACCAACAAAAACATCTATGTTGTACTGTATGGAAAAAAGAAATGTTCCTGGACTGCCGCACTCTATCAGAGTGCGGCAGTCCAGAAACATTTCTTTTTTCCACGGATCAGCACCTGTCAGTACTACAAGGCAGGAGCACAGCATATGTCGCAGGGCTTGGA